>NC_141908.1:73887878-74190909 GCF_057802395.1 Ceratotherium simum simum | reverse complement strand
CCCAGCTCTCACCCACTGGAGGCCACCTGCTTAGAAAGTTCACAGGGTTGACCGGCTGAAGAGCTTCTCAGGGCCTCTGTGGGGTAGTGGGTGATGTGGTATGGAAGGGAAAGCACAGATTTCCTCGTCACACACATCTGCATTGCAGTCCAGTTGTTTTATGAGCTGAATGGTTACAACCAGACCAACCAGAGACTTAGGCAGAGCAGTAAAGGAGGGGGCTACTAAGGAAACCACCTAACTTAACTTAGGCTGTAGATTTTGTTGTTTTTGTTTTGTATTGTTTGGGGTGGCGGGCAGAAGGAGAGTTCAAAGAAGTCTTCCTGGGGAGGTCAAGCCTGAGATGAATGAAGTGTTTGGAGATTGCATAACAAAGTGGTTCAGTGTTCTGGCTTGGTTATCACAAAGACCTGGGTTCAAATCCCCATTGCCACTTACTACATGACACTGGCAGTTCCTTAACCTTTCAAGATGAGACCATAATCTCTCTTTCTCAGAGTATTGTGACTATTAAACAAGATCATGTATATTAAAGCATTTAACACAGTGCTATTACAGAAAATTCTAACAATGATTTGCTTTTTCAAGTGTTTATAGTGCAAAAGAATCCATCCTGGGCAGCCCCAGAGACTGACACGCCCATCTCAGTATTTCTCAAAGTGCAGTCCTAAGACCATCTGTTTCAGAATCACTGGGGGAATTTGTTTAAAAGCAGAGCCCTAGACATCCATAGTGGGTTGAATTATGACCCCCAGAAGATATGCCCCCTCAGAATCTGTGAGTGAGACCTTATTTGGGAAAAGGCTCTTTGCAGGTGTAATTAAGGACCTCAAGATGAAATCATCCTGGATTAGGATGAGTGATAAATCCAATGATTGGTATCCTTAGAACAGAAGGGCAGAAGACAAACAGAGGAGAAGGGGATGGGAAGATAGAGGCAGAGATTACAGTGACGCGTCTACAAGCCAAGTTACACCAAGGATTTGCCAGCAGCCACCGGAAGCTAAGAGAGAGGCGTAGAATGGATTCTCCTTCAGAGCCTCCTGCTGATACCTTGATTTCAGCCTCCAAAACTTTGAGAGAATAAATTTCTGTTTTAAGCCACCAAGTTTGTGGTAACATGTTACGGCAGCCCTAGGAAACTAACACACTACCCTTGGTAGATTCAGGCTGGTGTCTGCGAATCTGCATTTTACCAAGCACCCCAGGTGATTCTGGTGCCCAAGAACACCTGAGACCCTCTGCCCTATCCTATTCCCTCCGGCCTCAGGAGGCCACGCTGCCTCCCTCTTATGACCCTCATTCTGAGAATGGGTCCAAGGGACAGTGAAGCAAGGGATGTGGAGAAGACCAGGGACTGCTTGCCAGCTCAGCAAGGATCTATGTGGGATCGAGCCAGTGAGTTTGCAGCTCTACAGGCCCTTCACACTCCTCGGCTAACTCTCCAGGAGAAGAAGTCTAAATTAGGGACTAGAAATCGGAATGTGTCTCCTCATTTCTACTTGAGGGTGTCAAGCCCCTTTGTTTGGTGGTAAGTCCACGAAAGTGTCCCCAACTCTAACATCAGCCTAAACATGGAATTTTACACAAATACAAAATGCTCACTCTTGGTCACATACTCTAATCTAGAAAAACAGCTCTGTTATGGACTGAATGTTTGTGTCCCCCCAAAATTCCTAGGTAGAAACCCTACCCACCGATATGATGGTATTAGGAGAGGGGACCTTGGGAGGTAATTAGGATTATATGAGATCACGAAGGTGGAGCCCTCATGAATGGGATAGTGCCCTTATAAAAGGGAGCCAGAGAGCTCTCTTCCTCTCTTTCCACCATGTGAAGGGAGAGCAAGAAGAAGGCCATCAGGAAACTAGGAAAAGGGCTCTCAAAGACCCAGAATACGCTGGCACCTTGATCTTAGACTTCCCAGCCTCCAGAACTCAGAGAAATAAACTTCTGTTGTTTACAACTACCTAGTCTATGGTACTTTGTTATAGCAGCCCAAACAGACTAAGATATGCTCTTACCCAGGGGTGAGCATCTGAATTACAGTCACTGAAGACAGGGAATCAGAAAGGGGAGGTCGGGATAGGGGTAGCCTGGTCTTCTTTTTTTTTTAATATTGTTTAAGAATCTCTGCTCTAGGAAGAGTGTCACTGCCATCCACTCCACCTCAATTCCAGGCCTGAGGAGAAGGAGCTCTGTCAGAGCTCAAGGAAAATACGGATTTTTTTTTTTCCCCCCCAAAGCCCCAGTAGATAGTTGTATGTCATAGCTGCACATCCTTCTAGTTGCTGTATGTGGGACTCGGCCCCAGGATGGACGGAGAAGTGGTGCCTCGATGCGCACCCGGGATCCGAACCCGGGCCACCAGCATTGCAGCGCGCGCACTTAACCACCAAGCCACAGGGCCGGCCCGAAAATACGGATTTTAAAGAAATACAATTAGGCCAAGGCAGTTGGGCTTGGAGGTTTTGAAGTAGAATAAAGAGGTTCAAAGTTCTCCCCTATTTAAGGATGACACTTTCTCTCATCCTTCCCTCTCAACAAACACAGTAACACCATCTGAGGCTTAGAAGTGCCACATATTTGGGAGGTGCTGTCATACCTAGGAGGCCTATGCAGCGGTTCCTAAACACTCATGAGACTCACCTGCGGATTATATTCAAAATGGACATTTCTAGACCCCACACCAAGAGATTCTGATTCAACAGGTCTAGGGTGGGGCTCTACCTCTAGAAAAAGGAAATACAGGATAGATAACTTAGGCCTCTAGTCCACATTTTATGCTAAAATCAAAACACAAGGTCAATCTGGTTCACCAAGATGTAAGCCTAGATAGGGATTGGAGCCTGCCTGTGCTTGAGTGCTCCTTGCACGGGACCCCGCTGCAATCCGCAGATGGACGCTAGTAAGTGATCAGATCAGAATTCACAACAGATCAAACGCCCTAGAGACAGGAAGACATCCCCTTAGAATTTATTCCAAATTCTTCATGCTTTACTGATTCTATTTCTGGCATAAACCAAGTCCAATTAGTTTTTTTTTTTAACTCATTTTAGCTAAAGTTCAGCAGAAGTACTAAAACCAGTTAACTCCAGAGAGAAACAAACAAAAACTCCGTGGTGCTGCGTGGCCTCCGCGCCACCCTGGAATTTTATTACCCTTCATGTGTGACAAAGTTTGGTTTCTACCATTTATGATTTCTGATAAATAACATCTACGAAAAAAATGTACGCTCAAACCATTTTACTCAATCAGGTAAGAAGCTAGAAGACAACATGGTTCTCTTTCCTGTGATCCCTGAATTATGTAAGAAGTTTCACCATGAAACTTGCTATTGTGGCAGACCTTCTCCTCGGGGTTGCTGCCTCTGTTTTCACATGACACATAAAAACCACAAGTATTAAGGGCTGGGGAGAAATTGAAACCAAACACTAGGATAACATCAAACTTCTATCAGTCACATCTGTGCCCGTTATTTTGCTCTCTGTGTCAGTGACGGCTCAGCAAAGAAATCACTTGTACACAACTATCTGTTCTTTTTAATCACCCTACCACCAATGGCAGCTGCCACAATTATCTTGCAAAGGGTTCCTTCGATGCTTTTCTGGCTGCTCTTTCCTTCACACAATCGCTCACCACAAACATTCAAAGAGCAAGTATATAACTGTGCGAGTCAAAGGGCATCAGGCCTGAGGCCAGAAACAGTATTATTAGAGTCACAAACCAAATCTACACACAGTGGGAAAGTTATTTATACAAATATAAACCAAAATAATCAAGATTTCTATATATCCATTCACGGGCAAAAAAGACAAGATGTAAATTCAGGAGAGTCAGAGGAGGTTAGTATTAAGTCCCTCTAAGGAGCGTATTGCTCTTAAAATAATAATTCCACCAAGTGCATTCTGGAATGTTCCACATGGAAGCAACTTGGTATGATGGAAACAACAGAGGGTTTTAAATCAGACAGTGCTGTGTAATTCTGGCTCAGTCACTTACTACTTGGCTTTGAGCAAATCGTTTCCCTCATACGAGCCTTAGCTGTTTTCTTATTTTTTAAATGGCAATAATAATGTGTATCTAAAGACAGGCTGTCAGGACGAGAGAGGACATCGGTAAAGAGGGCTTGCATTGCTTGGCACATTAACAGGCACTCAATAAAGGGTCAGTTTGAAGCCTTCTAACACAACTGTTACCAGTTTTTCAATTAAAATATGACTAAAACCCACTCTTCCACTAAGTTTAACAATCTAATTTAAGTATTAATATAGTTTCTTAGTGTTTTTCTCTAGTAGTATATTCCCTTCCCCCTTCTAGTTTGGTACTAACCAGAAAAATCATATAACTGAACCAAACCTGTTAAAATCAAGTGTAAAATGAAAAAGAGCAGATTCTGCATGGAGGTCTTCAAGGCGCTCTTCAGTGAGTAAAGTGCATGAGAACAGGTACTGCACAGACATGGGCTATCTCGCAGTCATCTCACAAGATAAATGCAGCGCCTTACCTGCTTCTTGGCTAGCTTCCACCAAGTTGAGGTTGCCAGATAAGCAACAGCTGGTTAAAAAAAAGAGGCTGCGGTAATCAGCTCACTTGCCAGTAAAAGCCTAAGAATGTATTTAAATAGAAAAATATGGATATGAACACTTGTTTGGCTTGAAACCATATTCATAAGCATATGTAGAGTATGCAGTTTTGACGGGACACAAAAGGTTCACAGAACTTCCAGAAGTTATAATAGCTAAGACTAATGAATAATGCAGTGGTAATGGGGTAGGTAGGTTTTTTAATTATAAAAATCCTTGCCCCTTGTTTTCAATTATCATCTGGTATTTTACCTATAGGATCCAGCATGGTCAAGTTTAAAGTACACAGTACATTCATGCAGTTGGCACTAAAATGATTAAGAGCAGTTACAGAGGTATGACTCCAAATTGAGAAAGGCAACTCATGGCAAAGAGCATTGCTCACATTTTTTTTTTCTTTTGTGAGGAAGACTAGCCTAGCCCTGAGCTAACATCCATTACCAATCCTCCTCTTTTTGCTGAGGAAGATTGGCCCTGGGCTAACATCCATGCCCATTTCCTCTACTTTATGTGGGATGCCGCCACAGCATGGCTTGACAAGCGGTGCGTCAGTCCACACCCAGGATCCGAACCTGCGAACCCCAGGCCGCCGAAGCGGAGCACGCAAACTTAACCGCTACGCCACCCGGCTGGCCCCCAAATCTCACATTTTTACAAGTATTTCTGTGAGATCCCCGCAAGAATCAGAGCGACATCTCTAAGGAACTGTTGATAAGGACGTCAGGTTGGGGATGGTGAGCCACACCGGAAACCCTTGAGCAGAGTAGAGGAGAAAGAATGGCAGTTTTCACCTAACTGCTGCCCTGAGGATCCCAGCAAATCGCAGCCAGAGAGGCAAGGTGCAGAGTGGGGGGTTGTCAGCAGCAATCAGCCAGACTGTTGCTGGGGAAGGCTGAAGATTTCCTTGGTATAGGAAAGTCCCCATATTGCTACGGGGCACTAATGAGAGTTGCACAGAACTAATGAGAGCTGAAACAAAAGGTCAGAAGTAGTATTTATTTCACTACTATTTCATCACTAGCTTTCAAAAATAAATAATTAGAAGCTAATCTTGCCAAGGATTCCTTGAAGATAAAATAAAATGTTTGGCAATGCTCTATAATGTAATATCGACAAAGACCGGGCCTTACGGTCCAAAAGAGACTCATAGCTGCTAATAGTAACTGACGTAACAGAATTTTATAAAGTTCCTGACAGCACTGTGTTAAGCACACGGCAGCCCATTAATCAACAAGTATTCACTATCTATGTGTATAGTGCCCTGGAAGATTTAGGAATAAACACTAAGATGAGATCACTGCCAACATCAATCAGGCAAGGAAGGAAATGCAAGGGTAAAAGAAGTCATTGCAGAAATCCTCCTCCCTAGACTGCTAGCTGTGCAGCAAATCCAAAGCCATGTTGACATAGCGTAAGGAAGGTCCATCGCTCTAACATGAGCCTTACTCTCCAGGTCAGGTCAGGGGCTTCCTCCAAAGGCCAGATTTCCTGTGTGTGCTAATGCATCTTGGGCCATGCCAGATAACTCTTCCAATTCATTAGCGTGCACTATTGATCCTGCAGGGCCTTCTTTAGCTTTAAAAACAATGCCTTTTATGTAAAACACTTGAGAACTCCTAAACCATGATCTTCACGGGGTTAATCTAGGAGGTGCACAGAAGTGTAATAACAATCATGCCTAATGTTGGGATTTAGTTTGGGGTCTCCAGAAGCAGACCCCAAGACAAGGATTTAAGTGCAAGTTCTTTGTTCGGGAAGTGCAGGGAACAATGGTAAGGAAGTGGGGAAGGGAGACAAAGAAGGGAAGGCATCTAATAAAGGGTTAGCTCTCAAATCAGCTGCCAGGGTAGGTGCCTAGAGTTGAATTCCCTGGGGAAACCTTGGGAAATAGTGTAAAACACAGTCTCAGAATTATCTCATCTGAGGGCGAGAGACCTGGGGTATTTTGCATGCCAGCCCCAGGGAGTTATTGGATGAAGCCTGCTGGGGAAGGGGGAATTCCCCGAAACTGACTGGCTGACCATGACAAATTGGCCTTTGAGGGGCAGCCCTCAGACACAGAGGGGCAGATGCTGACAGCTGGAAATCCATTGGAGCAGAGTGAAAGGTCCCAGGGATAAGGGTGTGTGCTGGCAGCATGTGCTATGTCAACATTCAGGTAAACTAGTTCTATGTTTATTTGTCCACTAGAATAAATGACAAACTAATTCAATGTGAAAGTACAAGGAAATATAATTCTTTTCTAAAAAAACAATGAGAACTGGAGCTTTGTTCTTGCTATTTACCCAGAACATTTTCAGCCAACGCAAATGTTCAGGATACTTTTAGTGTTTAGTCTATGAAAAGCTATTACAAATTTCTGCTTAGCTATTCAATTTTGCTCATCTTAATCTATAATAAATATTTAAAATATTAAAATATATCATTTGAAATATAAGGTTTGATTCTATTGACGTTTCATTTATTTTAATGTGCTAATTAGCATTTTTTATCTACATTTGGACTTTTTTTAGTCAAAATTGCTTTTAAAGATTTATAATAGGATAAACTCAAGGTCCTAAGCTTCTATCTAGAATAGCAAATGACGTGTCCAGTGTGTTCCCAACACTATAACAGACATTTAAAAAGGAACACAAAAGAAATATTAGACCCAGTCCCCTACCCTCAAGGATATCACAATCCAGCAGGTGGGGAAGGTGAAGGGGGCAGAGGGAGACCACACAAAACTATGGATATGGCATAAGAGCAACAGGAACTCAGAGAAGAATGAGACCAGTAAGGGCTGCATTCATTTAAAGAGAGAGAAGATGAAACTTTAACTGGGTTTTTAAGAATGGATAGAATTTGGAAACACAGAAAGGAGAAAATATTTCAGTTAAAGGGAAAACAGCATGAGCAAAGGCATCTAGGGGGCGTGATAGGGTAAAGGATAGTGAGGGGACTGTCTGAAAGGGGACTGGGGTGTATATTGGGAAGTTACATGATCTGGGCCGTGACTCTCTCTCTGCTTCCATCTCCCATGTTTCTTTCCCTCACTCGCCATGCTCCAACCCCTCTGGACTGATTTCTGTTCCTGCCTCAGTCCTTTTGTGCTTCCCATTCGCTCTGCCTGTACTACTCTTCTGTGGATCTTGGCAAGGCTGCCCCTTCTCTTCATTCAGATCTTAGCTCAAATGTCAACCACCTCCAGCACTCTCTGTCATAAAATCCCATTTTGTCTTCCCATGGAATTTAACGCAACTGGAAAGATTCTTAATTAATTTAATCTACCTACACCACTAAAAGATAAGTTCCACAAAAACAGAGATCTCCTTTGCCTTCTTCATCACTTATCACTAGCCTGTAGATGAGAGCCAGATTGATAGGGCCTTGTAAGCCAAACAGAGAAGGCAAAAAGGAAATTACTAGAGATGTGTGAGCATTTTTTTAGGAAGAGTAGCATAAGAATAAAACCTACATACCAGGCATTTAACAAAATTATTCATAATCTTCAAGCAATCCTGCAAGGTAGACAGATACCTATTATTCTCATTTTACAGATGGGGAACCTTGGGCCCCACTCATCAGAGGGAGTAACTGGGGTTCAAACTTTGATCACTCCAAAGTCCTTGTTCTGCCTGCTACCCATGCTGCAAAACAAGACTTCCTTTTCAAAATTGGGATAGACATTTTTCAGATAGTAAAAAATGTGGGCAAATCAATGGAACTAAATGGAAAGCCAGCAAAAAGCATTAGTACGTTTACTATATATAAGAAATTAACACATGATAAAGTTTCTTTTCAAATTAGTAGGGAAGAATGGATTTTCATTATATAGTCACTATAACATTTAACTATTTGGGGGAGGATTAATTTATGTGACTAATTCCTATAATACTCCAAAGTAAATTCCAGATGGATTCAAGAAATAAATATATATATATTTTAAAGCTAGGAAAAATATAGGTAAGTATGTATCTGATTTAAAATTTTTTTTAAGAAAAAGGCCTTTTTCAATACACATGTAAAGGCAGAATTCATCATATGGAAAAAGACTAATGGATTTGACTACAGAAAAATTTAAAACATCTGTTCATTGTTTTAAAAAGATACCCTAAAATTAAAGGCAAATGTTAAATGGAGGGAAATATTTGCCCATGGAGGATAGAAAAAGTTATTTTTCTTAATACATTAAGAATTATTACAAATCAATAAGAAAAAGACATGAACCCCCAAAGTGCAAAGGTTCTATACAAGCAATTCACAAAAAAATACAAATTGTCAATAAACATAAGAAAATATTTAAAATGCTAAAAATCAAATAAATCCAAATTAAAACCATAAAATACCACTTTTTATCTACCACATTTGGAAAGAGTCTTCAAAATTATAATTACTTATTGTCATGGAGGATACAGGAAAATTGGTGCTCTCATACACTGCTTCTGGGAATGTATTAGAAGAACCCTTTGAGAGCACAATTTGGCAATACATGTCCAAAACCTTACAAAATTACATTTCTGTCAAGGAATGCATACTAGAGAAACAGGCATAGAATTATACAGTGTTTAAAACAGTTTTAAAACGAAAAGAAATAGGGGAATTTCTAAGTAAATTATAATATCTCCATATCACAAGTCTATGCAAAATTATGTGTGTGTGTATAACAATAATTTAAGGATGTAATCAAAACAGGCTCACAGTATGTTAAATTTTTAAAAATCAGACTTCAAAACTAGGTGTGATGCGACAAAATGTTTTGTAACATTTAAGTGCATATATATACTCAGAGAAAAAGAAAAAAACCTGAAAACTAGAAGGCATCGTATCAAAACAGGAACAGGTGATATTTCTGGGCAGTGGATTATGGAGGTTTCTCTTTTCTTTTATTTCTTGGTATTTTTCAACTTTTAACAAGAAGTAAGGTTTATTTTCTAATTTTTTAAAAGCCAATCTTGTTTTGTTTTTAATAATTTGAAAAGGAGAATCAGAACCTAGTGGAATTTCTCCAGTGCTGAGAAATGCCCCTTATAATACTCAATCTGTAACTCACCTTTATAAACTCTCTGACCTGCCTCCCCTGCTAGTTTCCTCGGTTTCACTAAAAGACCACAGGACTAGGGAAGCTCTCCCAGCAGAGCACCACACTGGGCAACCACAACCTTGGATTTTATTCTGAACTCTTTATCCTTCAGGAAGTCGCTTATCTTCCTCTACCTTAGATTCTTCAATTATAAAAAGATGTGTGCTGCATATTACCTCGATTCTAGCACTGATTGAGCACTAAAGTGCAAGTTATTATGCAGAATTAGAGGGTCTTTGTGCTGTGGGCTCAAGATCCAACTAACTAGATGGCTTAATGTAAAGCGGCTCAGATCAAGGTGCAATTAGTAGCACTCAAACGACTTGGAAGATAAGTACTGTGTGCATTGTGCTTTCAGAAGGAAAATCTCAGCTGTTTCTGTAATTGCTGGGTTTTAACACGTTTTTATGGCTTTTAAAAATGCTATTGACATATGAAATCACACCATTAAATATGTATTAAATTACTGTAGTAGAACAAAAATTATATTTAACAAAGAGAGTCCATTCTTTAAAAAATAAAAATAAACAACAGAAATAGAGCAATGAAAAAAGGAAGAGTCAATATGAGATTTGTTGTCTTCATTCTTCGGCCCTCTGTTACCATGATACTCAAATTTTAAATGCCACCCAGAGAGACAAGGATATGGGACAAATAACTTTCATATAATATACTGAAATTGGCAAGGCCAACGTGGGACAACAGTAGCAGACCTCTTGGTGTTCTTCCAACTTCCACTGCCTTATTGCAGGATTGTCAATTACACACACCATCAAGATGCCTTTACCAAGCATTGCTCTCATAGTTGAACTTGTGCAGCCTAAATCAATCTAATAGGTGACTAGGGACACAGTTAGAGAGCTAAATCTGTCACTCAAAAAATTAATTCTTCCAGATACTAAATACTCTGCCAGAAAACGCAGAAAGAAGCAGTGGGGCTTTCCAACGCTATCATGATCTACAAATGTTTAAAATATCGTTATCTCTTAAAGGAAAAACAGTCCACGCTAAAAAAGTCACATGACTAAGAGCTCACTCATCAGAGCGCTTTGCAGAAAAAAGTACTCTGACATTGTCCCTCATATAGAGAATTTAATATTAAGTTTACAGTTAATAAAAGTTATATTGTTTATACATAGGATGACTTCTATAAGCCTGGTCTATCTAGATTACACTCGGTCTCCCAGTGTAATTTTCTCCTTTCACTCGCAACAATGTCCTGGTTTGGATAATTGATTACATGATCACCTATTTATACAGTAATCTGTGACAATAAAAGGCAATTTCATAATACCTTATGGTATAAAGTCCCCAGACTTCTTAAGCAGGCCAAGTTGGCAAGAGCTAATTCACGTCTGACTTGAATTTTACCAACAGGTAAAATAAATTAGAATATCTATTTTGGTTGTTAAAGTAATACATCTATTGTGCCCCAAAATTCTACAAATAGTATCATATGACAAGCCTCCCAAAGGAATGCAATAATATATCACATGCATCTATCTGTTATCAGACTAACAGTCACATGTTTAAAAATTGATTATGGCAAATATAATAAATATAGCTATCTATTTGGAGTACTTTTTTAACACAATTTTAAAAATTTCCTAATGGATAAAACATTTTCTTCTAAGTTTATCCAGTACTGTCCATCAAGCGTCTTCATCACATACAGTGTCTTCCATCTGTAAAATGGGAACATTATTATTGCTAAGTAGCTAGATGGAAGGAACATAATCATTAACAAATGCTTTGAAAATGACCAGAAAGTGAAAAATTCTTATCTGTATCTACTCAGCAGAGATCTGAAAGCAAAGTAACTACATAAAAAAAGTAACTAAAATATCCTTTGCTTACAACCATCTCTAATTTAAGACATATTATTGAGCTTCTACTATATGCTGGGAATATGCACATTACGTGTGTAATAGACTTTAGCTATGTTTGGCTTGCCATCATAATTTCGCCTTACTTCTAGCAACAGCCCCCAGTTGTTGTTTGGGATCCACTCTTTCCCAACCTCAGTCTGTGGGGTTGGGATGGGGGTCCCTGACCTGGCTCCAGAAGCAGAGCATGTGAAGCATGAAAGAGGCCCGAGAAAATTAATGTATGTCATCCTCCTGGTCATACCAGTTTGTCCAGGGATGGACAGACACATGACTCACGTCAAACCCAGCACGACTAATCAGAGCTAATCTCAGGGGCTTTTCCTAAACAACCACTCTTTTCCACTGTACTTAAACCTAAGAGGTTTTAAACTACTACAGCCAAACTACTACAGCCAAACTACTACAGCCAAACTGTCCCATATTAAGCCTGAGACTGACGTCAACACAGGTGAAGGAGACGCAAAACATGGAGAAAGAAAACCTGGGTCCTGATTTCCTACTAGGGCCCCTGCATCCAGCTATACCCAAACGTCTTCCTCTTGACTCTCTCTTTATAGGAGCCAGTAATTTTCCATTTTTCGTTTCTGTCCTTTGCAACTAAGGAAACTAAAGACAATGAACAGCTTGTATTTCCTTTTCCTGTTATTTCTGTTTCTTTTCACTCATTATTATCCCTTCAATAGTCATAAAGTCAAGTTAGTATTCATAAGAGAAACACTTATTATTGTCAACTATCTAAAGGACAAGTTATTTCAAACTCATTCTCCAAATGATTGTTTTTAGTTGTGATGCTGATTATCATGATCACAGCATTGCCAGGAGGACCTGGCTGACTCTCATAACCATTTAACAGGCTTTTAAAAGTTATAGATGGTATCTAAATCATTAAACACCAGCATGTAACTCATCTATCATTAGACTGATTGATTTAATTACTCAATAAGTTAATTGTCTCATTAACTATCACTTAAAGAGGAAAATCCTAGAAGTCTGCTTTATTGGATTGTCCTAATGCTATGTATACGATTCCACTAAACTAGAAGAGTCATCAGCCTTCATTAATAAACTGCTAACCATATCCCTTTTTCTGTTTTAAATTATTAATTCACTTTTATTCCAAAACCAAGCTTTCTTTAGCAAATTCTTTGATATAAACAGAATAAAGGAAAGACATTTAATGTCTCATATATAAACATTTTTATTAAAATATAATAAAAATTCTAAGCATTTTATTTTTTAAAAAGGTATAACTGGGTTAAAAATTCAATCTAATTTAAATGACAGATTAAGAATTTACAAAATTAAATATCAGACACATTGGTGGAAGCCTTATTTATATCCAATTTTTCTCTTCTTCCGTGGAAGCCTCTCTTCAGTTCTGATGTATTTATATTCCGCAGAAATAAGAAGCAAGGTGGGAAGAGGAAGAAGAAAAGAAAGCTAACATATATCAGCATCTTCTATTTCAGGCACAGAATTTGTGGTAGATTAAAAACGGCCACAAATTCTTTGCAGCTCATTTTATCACAAGTGGAGTCTGTTTCTCCACCCCTTGAACCTGGACTGACCTCCTGACTTGCTTTCACAAACAGAATGCAGCACAAGTAGCACTGTGAGGGTTGTGGGCCTTGCAGCTTCCACTCTCCCCCCGGAACACTGGTGCCACATGAACAGCTCTGAGCTAGCCCACTGGAGAGGCTCCAAGGACGAGAAACAAGGTAATCAGACTGGCAGTCAGACAACTGCCAGACATTTCAGTGAAGCTATCCAAAACCATTCAGTCCCTGCCAAGCCACCAACTGTCTGCTACCGCAGAAGTGAGCCCAGGAGAAACCAGCAGAAGAACCACCAAGGTGAGCTTAGGCCAAAGCGCTGAGCAGCAGAATTGTGAGCAAATGAAATACAGTCATGTGCCACACAATGATGTTTTGGTCAACGGCAGGCTGCATATATGACAGTGATCCCATAAGATTAGTACCATGCAGCCTAGGTGTGTAGTAGGCTATACCATCTAGGTTTGTGTAGGTACACTCTATGATGTTCACACAATGACAAAATTGCCTAATGAAGCATTTCTCAGAACGTATCCCTGGCATTAAGCAATATCTGACTGTAGTTGTTGTTCTAAGCCTCTAAATTTGAGGGGTGGGTTGTTATTTAGCAATAACTAATGGATACAGTGCTTTACATGGTTATTTCACTTAATCTTGGTAAGAATCTTATGAGGTGAACGAGGACCAACCCAGGTTTTGTGAGGCATAAAGTTTTTATAATTTAGGGAGTCCTCTTTTGGAAAAATACTACATATTAAAAAAATAGGAAAATAAGACAAAATTACAAATACAAAGGACATAAATATATAACACTAAACCCAAAGATGTCCATGGCCACTCCAGTGCCACCCCACACAAGGGGAAGTGTGATGGAGGAGAAATCAGAACGGAAAGTGGCTTCATAAAAATACATGGCCTGGGAACACATGGCTAGGGCCCTTCCCAGGGAGCTTCACGAACTAAGCTTCCCTAACTTCATAGGAAATTCACTTCACCAGTTAACATTACTACTCCATTTTACAAAGAGGAGCTGCAACTCTGCATGGCTGTCACTCATTTTAGGGGACGTGGATGGTGAGCTGAAGAGCCAGGATCTGAGCTCAGGTTCCTTTGTTTCCAAAACATGTGCTCTTTGTACTATTCATGCTTTCTTTTCTACCTTGTGATCTACTCCATACCAAGTTTTACATCAAGTGAAAACACTTCTACTTCCATATCCCCAAACGTATTCCCATGGAAACGGAATTTCGCTGAAAAAGCCCATCCAGGCGTTTCTCATCTCATGAGGTATGCTCAACAGCCCTGTGAAGCAGAAACAAGACAGCCTGGCTTCCTGTCCATTTCTCTGATTAGGTGAAGAAACTGCAGGGTGAATGCCCTAAACCAGAGACTTTTTTTAGCTTCCTTTCTTTCTTTTAGGATCTGTTTTACCATATGCCAACTTCCTCATAGCAAGGTTAGATATGATGCCAAAAACATTGAGTACAGCTATACTGCTCTCCTACCTGTTTATGCCGGGGCCATTGCATTTTTCCATTCGTTCCGTAGCATCGTCTCCTCCTGCCTGGTCTATTTATATCAAGTTCCTACAAGCGCAAATCTAAACTTGCCTATGCAGAATCAGCCCAAAATGAAGCCAGATTTTAATTTCTAATCCTTCTCTGTTCAGCTATATCCATCACTGCTCCCTATCCTTTCAAATGACCTCTACTAGAAAACCGGTAAATCATTACTACAGCATGGAAAACAGATTTCTTCTCGTTTAACATTTACATAGGCTGTTTGCTTGCAAGGAATTCCTAGCTCTTCACCTCACTAAGCTGTTCCAATCAGCTGATCATGTGTTTTGCAGCTTGGTTTCAAGGTCAGAGTCTTGATCAACGGTACTGCAGTAGTTTATTCAATGTACCTATTCCTATCAGAGAACACACTTTCTGTATAAGGTTTAACCTTGGGAGAAAAATTAAGCTGCTGGGGAAAATAGCTAAAGCTCTCTGCAGAGATCGTACTGGTGGTGATTTAAAGCAGGCTAGGCAGCCTGGCGTATCGGAAACAAAGCAGGACGGGATCAGAGACGTCAACTAGCCACTTGCCATCTCTGGGCCTCCACCAGAAACGGTTGGCCTGGGTGACCTTTCTGGTCCCTTCAGCTGTAAAATTCTATGAATCTACTGACTTCTCTTTTATCCTTATCAAAGTGATCTTTTTAAAAAAGTGTTCAATTCTCAATAGATACTTTTAAAGTGTGGGAATTCTAAACATACAATCTTCTCACAGATTTAAAAACCTCATTTTGAAAAAACTTCAAACAGCTTCATCAAAATGTATTTCAACAAGTAGTTTAAACAACAGAATAACATAGATAATAAATGCTAAGTCACAAATATTGTAAATAATGGCGAAATAAGGGCTCGTTTCATCTTTATCTGTACGTTGGTTATAGACACTTGGCAACACACCAGTGAAATGTCCTTGCAAGTGGTTTTCATATCTTATACGTTATGTAAACCACTGGGCTAGCTGTAATTCTTCCACTTCTAATTACAATATTCCAGATTTGAATTTTAATAAAATTCCAAATGATTCAAATAAAATATGGCCTTTAGTTGCTGGCCAAAATTCGTTTTTATATCATGTCTAACTGCATACATACAACAAATGAAAAATGTTTTGACAATAACATTCTGTTCAAAATAAATGTTTTTCTTATTTTTTCACATTCATTCCATACATATGTAGCTTCTGATAGATTGTTTTTAAAAAGTAACATTTATAAAATTATCATTGTAATAATAGCAAGCAAAATACCATAAATCTGAGAACCTATGCTGCTAAAGAAGATTTAGCATCATTCTCTTCTAACTTATTTCAACTTCCATTCTCATTTATAGATTGCCTTTACAATAGTACCTGACAACCATGAGGGGAAGGTAAAAGTTCTATCACAGCATCACTGTGGCCTATGGGCCTGGGCCTATAGACCTCTATGAGGTCCATAACTCCTGAATTTGTATACAAAATGTTGTGCATATGTGTCATTTCTCTAGGATCCATACAATAAAAAGCACAACTAAACAAGCAAATCAAAATTGCCTGCTGTGTTCTTAAAGGTCAGTTCAGAATCACCTTAGAAGGTAAATCTTATGCAATGGGAGAAAATTGGTGATGATGACCTTTGCTTAGATATGGCTGAATTCTGTTTTCAGTCAAAATGAGGCAGCCAAGCTAAAATAGATGCTCTTACTGAGTAACATTATGAAATGACATATTTTATTGTGCTCAAATGGCACATTTGAAGAACTGTTTGAGACACAGAAGTTACCCGAGACATTTATCTTTTAGTGATCAAAAGCACAGATGTTGATAATTTAGCCACTGAATTGGTCTTTGGTTCTCCACATTGGGACTCAAGTGAAGCAGGATGGGCCATATTAAGGAAGGCTAGGACCAAAGATGAAACAGACTCACCCAAGTGGGAGGTATTTTGGGACAGGAAAAGGACATCAAGTGGGAAAGCCCATGCAGGCACCAGTAGAGTTAGACAGAGGTCTGAGGAACCAAGCTTTTGGCATTAGGAAGACGTGGCAGCAGGTAAATTAAACCCCAGCCAACCAGGTTGTTCCAGTTCCAGAAGCCAAGTAGGAGCCCAGGCCCAGAATAACTGGGCTACCAGACAAGGTGGACGGAAGGCAACAATGGAGAAGTTTGGCCACAAGGAACAAGAATAAGGTCTATTTTCAGAATCAAACAAGGGCATAGCAAAACCAACCAAAGGTTGATTTGTTGTGAACGACCAAACTAAGCCAAGAACAGGATTTGCACCAAAACCTAAAAGAGGGCAGAACCCATATGCAGGAATTAAGTGGCTCCAGCTCTGAAAAATACCAGAGTGTTGGAAGAGGGCAAAGCCAAAATGAAGAGTGGGATTTAGTTAGATGGAGAAAAAAGGGTAAGCACTTCAGATGAGAGGAAACTAATGCCAGGTGCCAATCACAAGCACAGATCTTATTCTCTGGGTCCAGTGCTCAGTTTACCAAAATTCCTTCTGCATTTTCCTTAAACTAAATGAGGAAATCAGTTTACCACCTGAATACTTATGAGTTTTATTAGGTTATTTGCTCCCAGGGTATTAGCTGAAAGAGGGCCTCTCCTACCACAGGGATATTTATCTCAGTGCCTGACCAATTTGGTTATCCAAAAGAATATTCACAACGACTATAGGACTGGCTGCAAAAATTCTGTCTTTATCTTAAACACAAGTAATATCCAGAATGATATTTAGCCACTCCATAACTAACGCAAGTAGATCCTAACTGTTAGTAATTTCAGGCCCTTAATTCATATCTACCCACCTTTTCTCCTTCACACTAATGCTCAAAAATAAACCTCTCTCTTCTACACTTCAGCAAAAAGCAGTAGTATACAAGTCCTAGAGTACCCTACTTCTTCAACAAATATTTTCTGTGTACCTACTTCATGCCAGGAATTGTGCTCAGGGCTAAGGATGAGGTGCTGAACTAACAAAGGCATGCCCTCGTGGAATCTCCTAACTCACAGGCCAGTGTGCACAAGAGTCACCCGAGGTGAATGTTAAAAATTCAGATGCCTGGGCCCAGAGTGGGTCCCCAAAGCTTCCAAGTGATTCTCATGCAGGTGGTCTTTTAAACCACACAATGAGAAACTGGTCCAGAAGGAGCTCCCAGCAAATAAGTTCTGTGTGTGTCTGTGACACCACTGCATCCCCAGCACTGAGAACATAGTAAATATTTCAGTATGCACTGAATGAATCTACGAACAGGAGACAGAAGAATGAAGACACAATCCCCATACAATATCATAGATGTAGTAATAGAGGTGCCATAAAGGGATAAAAGGGGGCATGTAACACAGCTTGGGGAGAAGCAGGGACAACTTCCTGGAGAAGGCAGCCCCTGGGCAAGTCTTATAGGTAAGTAGGAGGGAGCCTGGCAAGAGGGTGTATTACAGAGAGGCAGCAAGAGCAGAGACAGGTGAGAAACAACAAGGTTTGAGCAGAAACTACACATTTTGTTGCTACAGTCTTTGAGGCAAGAAATGATGCTGGAGCTTCACCTACATTATCTCTAACCCTCACAACCCACTTCAGAGTAAGGATTATTATTCCTATTTTACAAATGAGGAAAGTAAGGCTCAGAGAGATTAAAATTTGTCCTAGGAAATAATATGATGGTATTATGGACTGAATGTTTGTGTCCTCCCAGATTCATATGTTGAAATCCTAATCCCCAATGTGATGATAGGAGGTGGGCCTTTGGGAGGTGATTGGGTCATGAGGGTAGAGCCCTCATGAGTGAGAATAGTGCCCTTATAAAAGAGAATCCATATGAATTCTGCTATATGAAGACACAATGAGAAGATGGCAATCTACAACCAGGAAGAGGGCCCTCACCAGAACCAACCATATTGGCACCCTGATCTCAGACTTCCAGCCTCCAAAACGGTGAGAAATAAATTTCTGTTGTTTATAAGCCACCCGGTCTATGATATTCTGTTATAGCAGCCCAAACTTACTAAGACAGGCAGCTCCTCAAAAAATTAAACATAGAATTACCATATGATCCAGCAATTTGGGTATATATACCCAAAAGAATTGAAAGCAGATACTTGAACTATATTTGTACACCTATATTCATAGCAGCATTATTCACAATAGCCAAAAGATGGAAACAACCCAAGTGTCCATCAACAGATGAATGGACAAACAAAATTATATGATACATACATATAATACAATATTATTCATCCTTAAAAAAGAATGAAATCTGATATATGCTACAACGTGGATAAACCCTGAAGACATTATGCTAAGTGAAACGTGCTAGGACATTTCACTTAGGACAAATATTGTATGATTCCCCTTATATGAGGTATCTAGAGTAGTCAAATTCATAGAGACAGAAAGTAGAAAAGTAATTGCCAGGGGCTGAGGGGAGGGAAGGATGGGGAGCTATTATTCAATGGGTATAGAAGTTCAGCTGGGTAAGATTAAAAAGTTCGGAGATGGATGGTGGTGATGGTTACACTACAATGTGAATGTACTTAATGCCATAGAAGTGTATGTAAAAGTGGTTAAAATGGTAAATTTTGTTATGTATATTTTACCACAATAAAAACTTCTTTTTTTAATATTTGTCCTAGTAGCTACACCAGGACTCAAGCTCATCTCTGTTTCCTAGAGTTACCAACTAGTTTCATCCTCAGGGCCAAAATAGGAGAAGTTTAAAGAGTTTGGCCAAAACCACCAACAACTCACTACCATCTTAGAATCATAATATTAATTATCAGTGACTGGCACCTATCAATATCTCTGTATGTATTGGAATATTGAAGAAAAATCAATCACTACAAAGATGAAATTTTTAAATGAAAAGAAGCAATGTGATGCATTAATCCTGATAGCAAAGTGATTTAAAAGAATAGTTACAAAGCCAGCCCTGATGGCCTAGCAGTTCAAGTTCAGCGTTCCCACTACAGTGGCCAGGCCAGGTTTCCAGGCACAGAACAAAACCACTTGTCTGTCAGTAGCTATGCTGTGGTGGCGGCTCACATAGAAAAACTAGAAGAACTCACAACTATACACAACTGTATACTGGGGCTTTTGGCGGGGGGAGAAGAAAAAAGGAGGAAGATTGGCAACAGATGTTAGCTTAGAGCGAATCTTCCCCTGCAAAAAAAAAAAAAAGATTTAAAAAGGTTTGACTTAAAAAATTTTAAAAAAGAATAGTTACAGACTTTCATTTCCTCCTTTAATCTACCATAAATTCAGATGAATGAGCATTATTAAGTGCTGCCTATCTTTTTAAACACTACATGCATAATGATTTATTCAAAAGGCAGAGTAAACAGATAACAGTCACAAAGGTGGTAAAATAACACGTAATCAGATGACAATCTAGAGCCAGGACTGGTACTCTGCAGCTGATGTGTCAGAGTTTGGCCAGCCAGGGCAGGCTGCTGCACACAGTGGTGCCGTCTCCCTGTCCCCCCTGCTCCCTCCCCCACCCTGCCACACTGCAGCTGTGCAGCAGGGGTTGCCAGGAATTGAGAGGCACATTGCCTTGAATGACACTTGTGCCCTCATTCTGCATGCTGTTCTGTCTCTCCTACCTCCAAGTATCACCACGCAGTACATCAAAAACATGGCCGCAGCCTGTCATTGAATTCATGCACGGCATTTGCCACAGCTTTCAAACACACAGCAAAATCAAATGCCAGCCGTACTTATTTATACATGAGAGGAGGGTCATTTGATAATCGTCTACATTCACCTTTCTCTGCTAATGGCAAATCCAAATGCCAGGCCACAAGTGATTTTTCATGTGGCCTCACACTGGCGCAGATACTCCATCTTAATATACAATCATCAGAGCTTGGGGGAGAGGGAGTCGGGTGAAGGGAGCCCGGTCCCAGTTCTCCTCCTTTTTCACCTTGTACAGGTTTAAGGGCCCTTGAACTTCATCCAAAGCTGTACTCTCCTAATCTCCTAACCTCCTGGTCTCCTCTGGCACACCTCTTTCTGCACCAGGAGCTTCAAGTGAGGGGTGCCAGAAGTGAAGTTGCTCCCCTGGAGCGGCTGTCTTGTCTCTCCCACTGTCCCTGCTGCTTTTCACCACATTCCCCATTTCTTGTCTCTTCTCTCTCCTCTCACTTGTACACAGGTTTTAGTGATCATTGGAGAAGTCTTTCTTGTTATTACTTGGATCATGGGAAACATTTCCCAGAGCAAGGACAATAAATATGGTGGTTCAGGCACCACGCCTTCTCATAAACACCAATTACTTCATATCCTTCTTTAAATAAAGACCCCTGCAGCCAACATAACACTGCTTTCCTTTGCAACTAGCTAATCAATACTCCCACCACTGTGCAGTAGAAAAAAGCTTCAGGTTTTAGGCTGGCTGTTGCTTGATATCATTACCAAAAACATCTGTACTGAGTTTTTTTATTTGTTCTATGTATTTCTATATACACAACTGCCCCCAAAGTCTGAAGTTTCCAGAAATCCTATCTCCATATAACAAAAATTGCATTAAAATAAAACAAAAGGTGAAGACCTTAAGTAGCTAGGTATAGTTGTTGTATAGGCAGTATGACCTGCCTTCCTCAAGATTGGAAGGGAGAGAAAAGTATAAGCAATAAAGCAACTCTCCTGAAGGTTTAATCTCTTTATGAAACCCAAATTCTCATCAAGTACCACACAATCCTAATTTTTCTGATTCCAAATATTACTAAAAATTGTAAGCTTGCTCATTTGTTCCCATCTCTTATATGTGTTCTCTATTTCACACAAACACACACTCATATTTATTAAGACAATTTGGCACTCATATATTCTGGATTCCAGGCAGGGTTTATGCTTTCTCAAATCATTCCTGTACTCCTTGAGTTCATATGTTCAGAAAAGCACTTAGCTCACTGTCTGAACTGGGAATCGTTTAATTACAGTGGAGGCAAGAGGAAATGGTGGGGTGAGAGGGAGAGAATGAGATCAATGCCTCAGAACAGAAGGGTTAGAGCTGAACAGAACCTTGGAGAAAATCTGATCCTATCCTGTCGTGCTAACCTCAGCAAGGAAAGGTGAAACCACTTGCCCAAAGGCATGCCGCTGCCTGGTGAGTGGGCCAGGCTTCCTGGCTGCCAGTCTCGTGTGTGTGTGTGTGTGTGTGTGCGTGTGTGTGTGTGTGTGTGTGTGTGTGTGTACACACATTTGTCAATGGTACTGCAAAACTACTGTTCCCTGCGTTTGCTATTCCCTTGCCTGCTACCATCATCCAGGGATTAAAGGAGGCAGGGAGGAGGGTTATACTCTGTGGACTGTGACCTTGGCAACTGAGCCCTGCCTACTCTTTAATTCCCTCAATACGGAGTCTTCAGCATTAACTCAGTTAAGCACCTACGGCATAAGACATACCTTGTGAAGTGTATCAGCACAAGAGACACAGATCTGCAAGGTGGCTGCAGGGACTGTTCCCTCTATTTAAAGAAAGGAATTTTCCTTCCCTTTATTTCTTACTCTACCCCCAGAACTGGTAGCACTTCTTCTCTCATCGCCACGGCCCTATACTTCTCCAGGTAACGGTCTGGCTTTCCAGACACCATCACAGGAATCAGGCCCAAATCAATTTCCAGGCAGCAACACAAGACCTCTAGCTGGTTTGACTGTCTCACTTGCCCAGAAAAATCTTGACCTAGCCTATTTCCATAGTCATTTGTTCTAGTTTATCTTCTCATCCTTCCCATCTCCGGGATAGGTCTTGAATAACTTTCCACGAAGTTTTTAGTTTTTGTTCCTTCTCTGTTTATTTTGTGAACAATGTTCTCCAACAGCAGTCCACTACAGTCCTAACAAATGATTGTCCTCATTTATATCAAACATACCTCAGCCTCGTCCTTGTCAGTAAAATCAACTAGAACAATTCTCAGAAAGGAAACTTTTAATAAGCCATCTTTATTTCTCCTTTTATGAGAACGCACTTCTAAGTTTCAAATCCCGAAGTGTTCCCACTTTACCAGGAAAGTTGGATTTCTGCGTTTTCTTCTACTCTTTCTGTTCAGAAATCTTAGTCTCTCTCCCTGACTCTCCATCATAAACAGCATGTTCAGGTTGGAGTTTAGTGGTTAATGAGTGCCAAACACACCTGTGCCAAGAAGTGCATGTGCTCCCAAACCCAGTGTTTCCCTTTCAGTGAAACAGTTCAAAATTTCAGAAGTTCATCTGTTTATGCTGAGCCTACCTAGTTTCACCTGACCTATATTCACTGGTATAATTTAGTATATAAGCATTTTAGTCGAAATTCATCCATTTTGTTCTATTGTATGGGTTCTAAATAGATTGGTCAACTTTAACACTTTAGAAGTCTGATTATAGTTTCATTTCATTTAGCTCTCTTTAGAGGCTGGGATAGGAAAAAATCATCTTAAATTGCACAGCTGTACTCTCTGATTCAAGCTACCTAACAACTGTCAAAATACAACCCAAACCACAAAGGTGTTTGAAGCTGCATGTGAAAGCTAATTCTAAGAGAGATACTGCCAACTTTTCCACTGTCTTATACGCAGCTTGTCATTTCAGCACAAATACAATGAGAGTGGGAAAAGTATTCTGATGGTCTAAAATATTTGAATATTTTCCTTTGCATCATTCAGAATATAACATAAATGCATAATTAGAGCCAAAGCATTAAACCCCCATGTTTCAGCATGAGGAAAGAAGCTATTAATTCCAGCTCTTCCAAATGTCACTATCAGTGGGGACATGTCTTCACAGAAATCCAAATATCTATGTCTCTTAGGTTTGAGAGACTCACTCCTCAAAACTCATGTTTCAGGGCCAGTCCGTCGGCGTATCGGTTAAGCTCACACATTCCACTTTGGCGGCCCAGGGTTCCCGGGTTTGGATCCTGGGCACGGACCTAACTCACTGCCCATCAAGCCATGCTGAGGCAGTGACCACATAGAGCAACTAGAAGGATGTACAACTATGACATACAACTATCTACTGGGGCTTTGGGAAGAAAAAAGAAAAAGAGGAATACGGGCAACAGATTTTAGCGCAGGGCCAATCTTCCTCAAAAAAAAAAAAAAGGAAGCATTGAGGGATATGCCTTTAAAAAAAAAAAACTCATGTTTCAAAGTCACCTTGGAAAGAGAAGTTGAAGATCATTGCTGACTGCATTGCTGGGGAATTATAGTTACCTTTACATCTTCCAGAGGTAAAATAAAAACCATTCTTACTATAAAAATAAAACATCCATTGTGTGAAAGACTACTAGAAACTGTCAATGGTCTTTGCCTCTGGGGTGCTGGGGATCTGGGGCTTCCTATTCATTATATACTCTATTTTATTGTTTAACTTTTTCCCATG
This sequence comes from Ceratotherium simum simum, assembly GCF_057802395.1. NCBI lineage: Eukaryota > Metazoa > Chordata > Mammalia > Perissodactyla > Rhinocerotidae > Ceratotherium > Ceratotherium simum. The sequence continues at coordinate 74,166,916 of NC_141908.1, read as the reverse complement.
TTCACTTGTTGCTTTTACAGTACTAAAAGAAGCACTAAGAAGTAAACTGACTTGAAAGTTGTACAGGTTTAATAATGAGATTATCCCCCTGGGCTCAAGAATGGAAACATATTTATGCTGGCACTTGTAGACAATCACAGGTTCCTCTAGTAAACACTCCTCCCCAAGTGCTTTCTGACCATATTTAAGAAATATAGCTTTTCTCACTGGGACTACTGAGAAAATAAACTGGAGTTCTATTTTGAGAATTCAAAGTACATACCATTCATGCAAACCAAAGAACACACATTTGCTCAATGACCCAACCCACTACTTCATAGTTATAAAATGTGGAAAAGAAGCCATAAGTCTCATACCAGCAGCACAACTGCCCAACTCCCCAGATCCTTCCCTAAAGAACAGGACCTACTTTTCATCATCAATATATTAAACCCATAAAACATCCTTAAGGGTCTATCAGCTACATATGGCTCTGCTTTGCCAACGTTTACCGTCAACCCACTGTATTTGTGCAATTTTTCTTTCTTACCCTAAATATTTGCACTACTTCTTTCTTACCTATGTCAAATTAAATTAGGAAATAATTATTTTGTAAATTGCTGGGCACTTATGCATCACAAAATTATCTTAAGTTCTTTACTGGATTTAATTGTCAGCCTCTTGAGGTCTAGGGTTCTCCTTATTCACATATGTCATTCTCCTGACAAAATTATACGCTGTTCCTCAAAGAAAGGAATTCAGAGTTCCTGTGTCATTTTTTCCCCCACATCTTAATTTCTTATCTTATGGAAGTTCTACAAATATTAAATGATTCAAATCCGAAAACACAGCAATAAGATTGAATAGCTTGTTAATCTACTATAGCCTATACATACAGCACCAAAACACTCACTTACCTAACGTCTGCCTTGAGCTGAATTGTATAGATATACACATACACCTACACATAGAGAGAGAGCTCTATAGATAGAGAGAGAGAGAGAGAGAGAGAGAGAGAGATAGATAAGTAGGTAGATGACAGATAGGCAGATAGATAGATAGACAGACAGACAGGCAGATAGATAGATAATCTGGAGATAGATATATCTCTGGACCCAGAGACCATGGCCTCTATCCTATCCTTCCTTCCTTTGCATATATTTTAGAAGAGTTTATTCATCTTATTTCTACAGAAGATGGTGCTGAGAGTAGGATGCTCCCTTTCATCAGGACTTGTTTAAAATACAATTGAGCAGCTTGAGCTGTGCCAAAATCTCCTACTTACCCACCCTCCGTCTTCCCACAATACACAAAGCAAAGTAGCTTGAAAGAATGGACTTCAGTTGGCAAACAGAAGTTAATGAACAAGCCTACACAAATATTCAGATTTGAAAACCCATTTTATCTCACCTATGGTGTATGTGGACAGATCTCCCAAACTGACAAAATTGAAATTATTTTCTTATCAAAAGGTTGCTATTTGCATTTTATTCAACCAGCAAAGTTTTGCAAAATCTCTGAAGATGAAGTTACTTACTGACTCGACATGGGTAAAGCAAATTGGGTGCAAAAAAGCTTCCAAAGAAGGTGAGTCAAATTATCTTTAATTCGTCCCAAAGTTTCAAGCTCTGTTTCAGAAATGCTGCGAAGTTTCAGGGTGAAATAAGGAAATTTCCCTTCCCCTCTAGCCAACTATTTCATTTACTCTTCTTAAGATACATTCTTTCCTTAGAAATCCACAGTCTTTTGTATTTACAGATGACCTTGCATTTTCTACTATAATACTTTGTAAACAAGAGAACAGTCTTCTGCTGCCAGGGTTTAAACAGTTCTTGTAGAGATGAAAAACAAATTCAGCCTGAGTTTCTGTTTACATTTATGTTCCTAGAATTCTTCTCTAATAAGTATTTCTAGCTGAGCTCCCTAAAGGTTAAAACCACAAAAGAAATGAAAATGCAGCTTTGGAAAATACTAGTGCAATTTTTAAAAGATAATATGTGGGTAATTTTTCTGAATAGTTTAACTGACTTAAAGGACTCCCTAGAGATATGAAATACAAAACCTGTTTCTTTAAACAACATTTTTCTCCATAATGCACTGTATTCTTGCATTTCATATTAAGGTGGCTTGTTAGAATTATTATTTAGAGTGTAAGTTTGTTTGACATGAACTATGAGTCTGGACTATTTCTAAAGGTTGTTTTCAAAGTTTTTTATAAGACTACCCTGTATACTGTTGACAGGGAGATATTAAATAACACATTTTGTGTTATTTCTTTTTAAGTATTTGGGGTAGTGTTGAGAACAATTGCTTTTCAAAACTAGATATAAGAAGAAATAATGTGGTATTAAATTTTTCTTTTACAAAAGTAAACAACATCATTAGGGATTAAAAATCTGCAAAGAGTGGATATATATAAGGCAATACCTTTTCCACAAAACAGTCTTCCACTTAAATGCATATGCACTAAAACAGTGGATTGTTCATATTTACAATTTTACTAGTTGCCATATTTCTAAGATAAAGTAGGTTCCTAAGAGAATTCTCAGTGACCTCTTTAGACGAATCAGGGAGAAAATCATTCATTGGTCACTTAAACTGAACCATTGGTTCTACTGTGGGTCAGGATGTGGCCAACTTTGGCTCATGTTACTGACATATCCATGTAGAACCAAGTCAGTCCCTCCACTGCCAACTCCATCCTCCCCTGTAAAACAAAACAGGAAGCGTACTTAGCAGAAGCTTCACTGCCGCTCACCCCCTTAAAGTCAAATTTCCATCATTCTGTGACGTACACATTTATATTTCCATTGAACAGTGTCCCCAGACTTAGGTCTTAATGGTATAGAAGTACCTAGTATAAACGGAAGGCTTTTTAAGACTTTTCCAATTCATGATTTTTTTCCTAAAAGAAACTGAAAGCTTGCTCGTGTTCTTTGGATCCAATAGCTCTCAAGTTAGAAAGTCATTCATTTCCTGAAAATCTCAGCTTTATCCTTTCCCATCATTAAAACTGAAGAAATAACCACTGTCTAGATTTTTCTACCACTACAAAGTAAAATTAAAATATTAACCATGAAAAGCATTAGGACTCATGATTCATTAGTTGGTTAAACGCTTTTCTTTGGAGAAGCTAAAAGCTCTTCAAGTACAGAAGCACGCTGAGTGCTAAGTGAGGAAGGCAAAAGCCAGTTTATCAGATTTGACCCCTTGAGATAGCCAAAGGGAAACTAAAACCCTGAGAGATGACGGGCCAGCATCACCAGTAACGACAGCACTCAAACAAGCCCACAGTCCCTAGGGCGGGCTTCTTCAGAACATACTGCCTCCTTCCAGACCAGTTTAGATGCTACATATTTTCATCTTTAACTCAACCTGTCAATTTCAGCTACTGAGGAAAGAAACCTTACGCATCACGTACAAATTTGAGATTACAATGATCATTAAATGCTTGGCTGAATTCAATTTACTAATGACTTTTTGTTCTTTGAAAAAAATCACAGATTATAACAACTTTTGAAAAATGCAGTTGGAAGAAGGAGCCCTCAATTTCAAACAGAAATATTGCTACTGTTTCCCCTCCCTGGTGATGCTAAATTGCATAATATTCTAATCAGGATGCACGTTTTCTTCCACTTCCAATATAGACCAAATGATTTCTACAATAATTAAAGATCGACATATATAACATTTGGAATAAAGTCCCAAAAATTTTTTCAGAAACCTAATTTTAGCTAACAGTATTATCCTCTAACTTTGTGTACTGAAACTCTCCACTCAGTTGATTCAGTGGTTCATCCTCTGGAAACTACTGGACCTACTCAGTGCTGGCTCTCTACCCCTCATCCTTCAATTCCCATCTTTAATGCAGCCAAAATGTATTTTTGGCGTCCATCTGTCTGGAGGAAGTAGTGAAGATGTGTGGCCTGACTAGACTGAGCTTGAGATTCAATCCTAATATATACTTGACGCTCTTCAAACGTAGATTCTTCTATCTTTAAGAAGCAATGATTTTGAGAAAATGGCTAAGCAAGTGGAGACCACAGAGACAGGTAACAACTGAAAACTATTATTAAACTTGATCATTTTGTCCAACATTTAAAATATACCTACTATTTAGGGAGCAAGATTTACAAATTCTGCCAACATTCTGCTTTTTTCTTTAATGTGCATAAAACCCTTTATGGAGCTAACTCTCCAATCTTTTGTCCTGAGGCCCAGGGCCTCATCTAAATTAGGATACTCCATCTTCACCTCAGATACAACACAGCTACAGCCTGAATCATCATCTTTCTCTCAAAATCCATGCTCCTGAACTTATCGAACTGCTACCTTAAACGTGAAGGCGCAGGTAGTCTCCCTTTCCAAGGGGATTGTAAACTCTCTGAGGGAAAAGATCATCATTTAGACTTTTTTAAATCCCTCATAGAAACTAATCCCTAATACTTTAAATTAGAAAGTGCACAGTAAATATTTGTCAATGAATAAATCAAAAATAGTTAATATGTAACTTATGAAAATATAGGAATTTGACTAAATTTGCACAACTTTATTATTTGGGTGGTTTAACACACTCTTTGATTCCTGTAATACAGAAAACCTGTTTTATAAATCCTTACCAGAGCTAACAAAATTTTGGCAAACTTAAGTTAAACCTCCTTTTATTTCACCTATATGCTCTAAGATGGAAGTGACAAATAGTGACTTGGACAAAAGAACATGGATTGTTTACAAATAGGATAATTTGATTAGAAACAATACAGAATGATAAAAAAAAAAAAGACCAAAAATGAAATTTATGAGCTAAATCACTATTTACTGTTCTACTGGCAATAGCTAAAAATTTTATTTCTGCAGATATATCAAAACACTACTTAAGGGGGCCAGCCTGGTGGCGCAGGCAGTTAAGTGCACGCGCTCTGCTGCAGCGGCCCAGGGTTCGCCGGTTTGGATCCCGGGTGCACACCGACGCACCGCTTGGCAAGCCATGCTGTGGTGGCGTCTCATATAAAGTGGTGGAAGATGCGAATGGATGTTAGCCCAGGGCCAATCTTCCTCGGCAAAAAGAGGACGATTGGCAGATGTTAGTTCAGGGCCGATCCTCCTCACAAAAAAAAAAAAAAAAACACCACTTAAAACTTCAGTTTGTAAAATGCAATAATTTACAATTTCTACTTTCCAAGGTAAAAAAGTGTCATTTGTAACATATTATAAACCAACTGGGAAACAGATTTGAATTCACAATGCCCTGATATTAAACTATTTTTTCACTGGCTCCTGCTGAAGTCATTTAAAAATTATCTAACTAAAAAAATGACAATATTTTGATAATATTCTTATATATGTAATAATATTACTTATTGAATGCCTATTATGAGCCACATGCTTTACATACATTATCTCATTTTATCCTCCCAACAGTACAATAAATTACTAGTTCCATTTTAGAGGTGAGGAAACTGATGCTCAGAGAGGTCAGATAATTTGATCCAGATTAGAAAACTGGAAAATAGCAGAAAGGGTTTGACTCCAGTCCCAGATTTTTCCCATCTTCTCGTGCTGCTCCTATTAATAGTGAGTATCAATTTTCAGCACTATTAAAAATCGCCTTCATGAATTCATAGAGACAGAAAGTAGAATGGTGGTTGTCAGGGGCTGGGGGAAGGAAAGATTGAGGAATTATTGTTTAATGGGTAAAGAATTTCAGTTTGGGGTGACAAAAAAGTTCTGGAGGTGGATGGTGGTGACGGTTGCACAATAATGTGAATGTACTTAATGCCAATGAATTGTACATTTTTTGTGTGTGAAGAGATCGGCCCTGAGCTAACATCTGCCAATCCTCCTCTTTTTTTGCTGAGGAAGACTGGCCCTGGCTAACATTCGTGCCTATCTTCCTCCACTTTATATGGGACGCCGCCACAGCATGGCTTGCCAAGCAGTGCGTCGGGTGCACACCCGGGATCCAAAGCGGCGAACCCCGGGCTGCTGCAGCGGAGTGCACACGCTTAACTGCTTGTGCCACCGGGCCGGCCCCTGAACTGTACATTTTAAAATGGTTAAAATGATGAATTCATGTTCTGTATATTTTACCACAGTAAAAAAGAAATAGCGTTCAACATCATACCCATTTTTTTGGTTTCCTACAAATTCTATAATTTTAACACAGAGTTCAGAAGGCTTTAAAATGATGGACATTTCAATTCAACAATGCATTAAAAGGGTTAAAATCCCACCATGACCAAGTGGGATTTATTCAAGGGATGCAATGATGGTTCAGCATCCGCAAATCAATCAACGTGATACACCACACTAACAAAATGAGGAATAAGAATCACATGATCATCTCAATAGATGCAGAAAAAGCATTTGAAAAAATTCAACATCCAATCATGAAAAAAATCCTTAACAAAGTAGGTATAGAAGGAATATATTTCAACATAATAAAGGCCATATATGACAAGCCCACAGCTAACATCATACTCAATGGTGAAAAGCTGAAATCTTTTCCTCTAAGGTCAGGAACAAAACAAGGATGCCTGCTCTCACTACTTTTATTGAACAAAGTATTGGAAGTCCTAGCCAGAGCAATTAGGCAATAGAAAGAAATAAAAGGTATCCAAACTGGAAAGGAAGAAGTAAAACTGTCACTATTTGTGGACAACATGATTTTATATATAGAAAACCCTAAAGACGCCACCAAAAAACTGTTAGAATCAACAAATTCAATAAAGTTGCAAGGTACAAAATCAATATACAAAAATCTGTTGCATTTTTATACACTAACAATGAACTATCAGAAAGAGAAATTAAGAAAACAATCCCATTGACAATTGCATCAAACAGAATAAAATACTTAGGGATAAATTTAACCAACGAGGCAAAAGACCTGTACACTGAAAACTATATGACATTGATGAAAGAAATTGAAGAACACAAATAAACGGGAAGATATTCCATGCTTATGGACTGGAAGAATGAATATTGTTAAAAAGTCCATATTATCCAAAGCAATCTACAGATTCAACGCAATCCCTATCAAAATTCCAACGGCATTTTCACAGAAGTAGAACAAACAATCCTAAAATTTGTATGGAACCACAAAAGACTCCAAACAGCGCAAGCAATCTTGAGAAAGAAACACAGCTGGAAGCATCGTACTCGCTGAATTCAAACTATATTACAAAGCCATAGTGATCAAGACTGTGTGATACTGGCATAAAAACAGACACACAGATCAATGGAACAGAATAGAGAGCCCAAAAATACATGGTCAATTAATTTACAACAAAGGAGGCAAGAATATACAGTGGAGAAAGGACAATCTCTTCAATAAATGGTGTTGGGAAAACCAGACAGCCACATGCAAAAGAATGAAACTGGACAACCATCTTACACCATGCACAAAAATTAACTCAAAATAGATTAAAGACTTTAATGTAAGAACCTGAAATCATAAAACTCCTAGAAGAAAACATAGGCAGTAAGCTCCTTAACATAGGTCTTGGCGATGATTTTTTGGATCTGACTCCAAAGGCAGGGGCAACAAAAGAAAAACTAAACAAGTAGGACTATCTCAAACTAAAAAGCTTCTGCATAGCAAAGGAAACCATCAACAAAATGAAAAGGCAACCTACTGAATGAGAGAAGATATTTGTAAGTCACATATCTGATATGGGGTTAAGATCCAAAATATATAAAGAACACATACAACTCAATAACAAAAAAACAAACAATCTGATTAAAAAATGGGCAGAAGAGCTGAATAGACATTTTTCCAAAGCAGACATACAACAGGCACATGAAAAGATGCGCGACATTACTAATCAGGGAAAGGCAAATCGAAACCACAATAAGATATTACCCTACGCCTGTTAGAATGGCTATTATCAAAAGACAAGAAATAACAAGTGTTGGCGAGGACATGGAGAAAAGGGAACCCTCATGGACTGTTGATGAGAATGTAAACTGGTACAGCCACTATGGAAAACAGCATGGAGGTTCCTCAAAAAATTTAAAATAGAGCTACTATATGATCCAGCAATTCCACTTCTGGGTAATTTATTCAAGAAAATGGAAACACTAATTCAAAAAGATATATACACCCCTATGTTCATTGCAGCATTATTTACAATAGCCAAGATATGGAAACAACCTAAGTGTCCATCAGTGGATGCATGGATAAAGAAGATGTGGCATACACAATGGAATACTAATCAGCCATTAAAAAAAACAAAATCTTGCCATTGGCAACAACGTGGATGGACCTGGAGGATATTATGCTAGGTGAAATAAGTCAGACAGAGAAAGACAAATACCCTATGATTTCATTTACATGTGGAGTCTAAAAAACAAAACAAATAAACAAAATAAAATCAAACTAATATATACAAAGAACAGACTGGTGGTTGCCAGAGGGAAGGGGGTTTGGAGGTGGATAAAATGGGTGAAGGGGGTCAAGAGGTACAAACTTCCAGTTATGAAATGAATAAGTCATGGGGATGTAATGTACAGCATGGTGACTATGGTTAATAAAACTTTATTGTGGGGCCGGCCCGGTGGCGCAAGCGGTTAAGTGCGTGCGCTCCGCTGCGGCGGCCCAGGGTTCACCGGTTCAGATCCCGGGCACGCACTGACGCACTGCTTGTCGAGCCATGCTGTGGTGGCGTCCCATACAAAGTGGAGGAAGATGGGCATGGATGTTAGACCAGGGCCAGTCTTCCTCAGAAAAAAGAAGAGGATTGGCAACAGATGTTAGCTCAGGGCCAATCTTCCTCACAAAAAAATAAATAAATAAATAATAAATAAAACTTTATTGCATATTTGAAAGGTGCTAAGAGAGTAAATCTTAAAAGTTCTCAAGACAAGAAAAAAAAATCTGTAGCTTTGTATGGTGATAGATGGTAATGACTTATCATGGTGATCATGTCCCAGCATATACCAATATTGAATCATTATAATGTACAAGTGAAACTAATACAACATTATGTCAGCTCCACCTCAATTTAAAAAAAAATCTTGGACATTTCAGTTATCTGATTGCCATAGTGGGAAATTTCAACATAATCTGAAGCTGCAGACTGAAATAATGATACACATTTTTAAATGCAAATGTTGTATCACTGTAATTGATACTTTTTTTATACCACTCACTAGGATCTCATTAGATTCTTTCACAGAGTTTGTTTTTAAAACATAAAATGTAGACTAAGAAAAAAAAACTCTGAAAGACTTTAGTCCATTTACTCCTATAGTCCAATATCAGTTGTTTGATTAAATTAATTAATTAGTAAATAAGCCCTTATCATCTTTCTGAATAGTTCCTAGTCTGTTTTTCTACCATTTAATCAAAGTGTCTCCTTCTCTACTCTTGAATATTCTAAATTGGTATCACTATTGGATGTCCCTATGAGGAAAGGTTCCATTAGAACAGAAAAAACAAAAAGATGTTAAAAAATAAAAATCAAGCTCAGTCATTTCAACCATTCGCAAGAGCTTATTTTAACAACGTAGCTTGCAATGTTCTCATCTTTGTATTTAAGAGGTTCCAGTTTCTAGTCTTTTGTGACTGTTAGATTTTATGCATTTATATTTATAAATGAATGAATGCAGATCATGAATTATTGCAAGATATCATATGTGATACCTGCCTGATTATTAATGGGGGCTAAGTCATAAAAGGCAACCACTGTCACTCCTGGGAAAAAATATGTCCTATATAGCATGGAAAGAGCACCAGATGATGGATGGCTACAGCAGAAGAGAGAGAGGCCAGCCAAGCTAAAGAAACAAGCAGAGCAGTGGGCGGCTCCAAATCATGGCTGCTTCCCAGTTGCATGGTGCAAACACAGTAATTCAGTCTTAACAAGAAAATTAAAAGCAAAGCACTATTAATCATGCAGCAAAAAATCATTTCATTAAACTAATGAACACCGCTTAAAACAGAACGACAAAAGCCTACATGTTTTTTGAAAATTCTCAAGTCAAAAATACCTAACTTTAGAAAAGAGAAAAATTCAATTTATGAACAAAGTTAATTTCTTAATGTAAAACAAAAGATATCTTTTAATGACTTTAATGATGTCAAAACTTCAATATAATACAAGATGAAATAATGTGCAATATCAGAATTACTTTTAATTTCACTAACACAAACACCAGTATATGAGAGGTAGTGATAGAGCATGGCTCTTGAGGCTAATACCCTGGGTTCAAATCCAAGCTCCAGACTGATTTACCAGCTGGGTGACAAAGACATTCTTTATTTGATTCTGGAGGAATTTTGAGGAAAAATTCTCTTCCTTCAGAAAAATCTATTCCTTCACTGTTACCTATATTTTACCCAATCACTCACAGCCAGGGTTGCCAGTTTCAACAAATGAAAATGCAGGACGCCCAGTTAAATATGAATTTCAGATAAACAATACATAACTTTTGCATTACACATACGTATACTGAAAAATTATGTGTTGTTTATCTGAAACGCAAATTTAACTGGGCATCCTGTATTTTGTCTGACAACCCTACCTACAGTATTTCTGCCCAACACTATACTTTCTATTTTTCATTCTCCTATTTAGTAAGAAACACCATAACAACAGCATCATAAATCATGCTTTGTGCTCTACGGCATATAATTACACAATCAGCTGGCAGCCAGTGTAAAGAACTATAATGGATTTAACAGGACCCCTAACTTTTGAAAGACAGTGGTAACCATTTGTAGAATTGTTTTAGGACAGTAAAAGACACTCTGTTTCCATCTATTCTTAATATGCCTCTTAAGGGGGCATAACAGCTTTTAATATTTGCTTTTATCCAAATGTAATGATTAGAATATTTAATTATGGATTTATGCAAATAATTATAAAATTGGTCACAGCAATCAATTTTCTGCCCATACAAGTGCATTTCACATCACTATGTGGATACTTTTACAAAGGTTTCCTTGACATAACAAAGCTATGAGAAATTTTAAAAGATTTGTTCTAAACTTCCAAATTACCATTACTGAATGTTTTTCCAAAATTCATACTTGATTGTTAAATCATAATCATCCAAGCATAAGAATTTTTAAATCCTACACTAGATAACAATTCTACTTAATCAAACATATATTTTGAATTAGCAAAAAATTAAAACTTTGAATCCAATTTAAAAATTCAAAGGCATTAAATGTTCTGTTTTGTTTTTTACTATCAGTTTCCTTAAGTTTTGAACCCAAAGGTAATTTTGATCATCAAAACATCTCAACAATATAAGAAAATCCTTTATGTAGTATTTATACTATTCCAAAGATATTTGACAACAGTCATCAGATAAACCAACCAACCTCTCGCAAAAGGTTTCATTAAACAAAGCAACATCATTGAATTGAAATACTGATATTTTCAAAAGGTCTATTTACTCCAAACTAATGAAAATGAATCTTTCGACCCAAATTATAATAATACTACAGAAAAACAGTACTGACAAACTTTTCTCTATTCATCTCTAAAGCATGACCTAAACGAGACAACCTCAAGTTAATAATATTTGTCAGGCTAGACACAAAATGTTAGCTAAATTAAATTTTATTTCCTCCCTTATACACAAACACATTTGCTAATCTGTGAGAGTAATAGAAATGTAGACTTTTGACCACGTAAAGATAAAGATCAGTAAGCTAAATCAGAAAACAGTTACATTCCCTGTGAGTCATCATATTCCATTGACTAAAAATCACAATTTAAGGAAATTCTGTAGCCAACTAAACACTTAACAACAGTGCCATGACCATTTGGCGGCTTTGGAAAACAATGTAAATCTTGAAGAGTGAATATCTGGCAACTTTTCTAAACTAGATCATAATCTCAGGAAAAAATAAACCTAAGATCCAAGAGAGTCCTTTTTTATATGCTACACTGAATTATTTTTCTAAACCAACCCAAAAAAATGTTTTTCAAAAGTTTAATGGATTTAATAATTTCTTAATCTCTGTCATGGTATCCATTATCCATTTAGTTGCCAATACCTAGATTATATTATTATATCCTCTTATCAACTCTGAGCTTCTCTCCCTTTCAATCTCCCTTGTTTGATGCTCCTGAAAACATTTTTTTCCAGCTGTGCCACTTTCAGAGAAGGCACATGAAGACTAGCTAACATATATCGAGTAGCTACGGGCAGGACACTATGCTCTATATATGGTGTCATCTCATAAAATGGAATGCGAGAGGTACGAAGAGGTAGGAGATGGAGCTGGAAAGATAAGCAGAGTCCACATCGTACCAGGCCTCCTGAACCATGTGAAGAAGGGATCTGCACTTTATTCCTAGGGCAGTGGGAACTATTCAAAAAGTTCTAAGCAGGAAAATAATACAATTAGATTTGCCTTTTAGAAATATGACTCTAGCTACTATCCTGGAGAATGGATTAGGAAAAAGAAGGTGGTTGGAGGCAGAAGTCAGCTAGGAAGATGCTGTGGTGATAGTAGGCAAGTGTGGAAGTATCCTGAACTAGAGTAGCAGTGAGAACTGTTCAGGAGGTAGAACCCAGAGAACATGGGAATAGATTGGATGTGATGGGAGAGAGAAGGAGCCAAAGATGACAACCAGATTGCTAGCAATGGCAAGTGGGGAGACGATAGTGCTGTTTACGGGCTGGGGAACACATAGAAAGGCAATCTGGGGACATAGAAATATCCAGCAAATAAATATACAGGCCTGGACATATTCATTCATTCAATAAGCATTTTTAAGCACCTAGCTCAGATCTCTACCTCGTTTACAGCACCTCTTTTTTATAGTTTTAATACACTGGGTATAAAGTATGTCTGCCTCATCTTTGAATTTCTATATTACAAAGTATAGTCCTGTCACAGATATTAGAAGCATCAGCGAAAAGACAAATGAATAAATCAATCATTAAAAGTAACTTTGCCAAATAGCATAGCATGAAAAAATAATGATGAGCACTGCCAAAAAGGCTGTTAGTAGAGTCAAATTTCAATGGCCTTGGCTCCACAGAAGAGATATTAAGCACATATTTAAAGATTTAATAATGTAAAACATTGAACAACGAGACACAAGGCCCACATCCTTCCCCATCCTGACATATATATTATTACATGTCAATTCAATTTTCAATATTTGAATGAAAGAGTCAAAATCTATCATAACTAAGAAATTCCTTAATACATAATTACCTAAAAAGTTAACATTGTTTTTACTTTAGTTATAACTCACAGAATGAAGTGTAGGTAAATGACAGGGCTCAGATGCCAGGTATGGCCCGTATTCACACACATTAACTTAAAATATTGCAGGCAAGGCATCTTAGGATAACTGAAGGATAATTTGACTGAATGAATGTCATATATGGTTTAATTAAGAGATAGTGGCAGTCAGTAGGACTTCTCATAACACTAGTTCACTGCTGTTGTGAGGTTGGGTGAAAAGCCATTCAGAAGGAAATACTGGCCACAGCTGCTCGGAAAGTAGATAAACCGTATCATAAAGATTTTTGTAGAATTATAGACTTTCCATATGGGTAGTATTTTTAATAGAGGAGCTGCCAGTTAAATGGATTGTCAAGTTCTCTCTTTTTTAGGTACAGATATACTTAAAATATATCTTAAATATATCTATATAGATACGTCACATTCCTCACCTCCAGGCCTTATAGCAAACTTGCAGGACAGGAATCATAATTCCCATTTTACCAATGAAGAAACTCAGGCTCAGAAAAATTTAAAAACTGGCTTATGATCACACAGTTAGTAAGTAGCAAAGCTGAGATTCCAGGACTCCAGATCCAATTCTCAAGTCTGTGTCCTCTTCCCTGCCCAAGCTGTCTACCAAATATTTAAGTTCTTATTAAGTCAAGTGAACCTAGTGATGGCAGACCATGTTAACTAAGGTCAAGGATCCTTTCAGGAAAATGGAAGAGAACAAGACATCTTGGTTCAATTTGGGAAGAGAAATAAATCAAGTATGTGTGTAACACTTAGTAGGAGCTATAGAGGAAACAAGAAAAGTCTAAAATGTGGTCCCTCTCTTCAGAGTTGGTAAAATGATTCTAACAAAGAAAAAACAAAGGACACTGTAATTTCCCATGATTATAGGATATTTTCTAACTTATTTCCTTCTTGTGAAAATCAAGGTTATAGTTGATAAACTGAGAGAATACTGGGGGTTGCTAGGATTGGGCCAAGTGTCATGCAGCAAAACATTATTTCTATTTCTTATTACAACCTTTCAGACTGAATCCATGATTGTTTTGCACAAGGATTCCAGCCGAAATTCCAATTTTTTCTGAATGCCTTAATAAAGGAAGCTGTATTTAAATCTAATGAATATAAAGAAAGAGGCAGAAAATGTTGCATCCTTTATATCCTCTTCCACCCACTGACTTGCACCTCACCCATCAGAATCTAGCAAGAGGCAACATCTAAGACAGAAGGCCAGGAGGAGGCTTCTCGGATTCTCAGTAGCCTTGGTTGAAAAGGCCGCAGAAAAAAATAGACAACATTGCCCCTTAACCATACTATTACTCATAATAAATTGAGTAATAGATGCCAATTTTACGGTTCACTCCTTTCCTTAATTTTACAGATTTATTTTAAGATTGGTCATTATTTATTTAAGGCTCCTATCTTTACAGAGCATTATACTCTATCCTTTTGTGGTCCCTTCCAAGGACCACAAACCAAACAGTTTGAAAGAATTCTTGCTTTTAAGGAATTTACAATCTAACAAGGAAAACAGAAACTTAAACGTGCAGAAAACTTGAGTCTGAGTCAGACATGATTTCTTTAAAACTTAGTCAAGTTTTCATTCACATTTTGCATATACTCACAAACTATCCCAAAATGAGAATAATTCCAGGAGAAAAAAGGAGTCTGAAGTAATTAGCTGTAAGAGATCTTTTATTAAATAAAAAGCAAAGATTTAGTTGAATTGTAAGGTGAAATCAGTTCAGTTACATTAATGAGGAAGCTATTTCTAATAGATGCCTTTACCAAGTTTTTGGTGTTCCCCAAGGCTGAGTTAGTGCCAGGGTAGGGGTTAGGGGGGCTTCTTCTAAAATTTCAATCAACTTGAAGCAATCAACTTGAACAGTGTCAAATGCAGTAAGCACTTAAAAATCATTTGCTGAACTAAATGGAGCTACACTAAATTCATATATAGCTCATGCTTTTACTCTAGAATTTGAGGAAGCTGAAACACATCTTTGAACAAACTTGACCCTATAGCAAAAACTGTACAACTGTTTTTCGAGAAGCAGCAAATAGGGTCACAATTAAAAATACTGCTGGTTGGTTTACAGGACTTTTTTGGTAGGGATGGGAAGCTTTTTTTTTTAATAACTATTGACTGTATCAACTATAATTATCTATCAACTATATCAACTAACATCAAAGTTTCTACATATTTTTCTTTATAGTGCTGCAAGAAATCAGAGAAAAACCA
This sequence comes from Ceratotherium simum simum, assembly GCF_057802395.1. Classification (NCBI taxonomy): domain Eukaryota; kingdom Metazoa; phylum Chordata; class Mammalia; order Perissodactyla; family Rhinocerotidae; genus Ceratotherium; species Ceratotherium simum. The sequence continues at coordinate 74,151,488 of NC_141908.1, read as the reverse complement.
TTGATGACCAATCTCTACAACTCCAAAGACGATGAGCAGAGACACTGGAGTCCCCATAACATCAGAAGAGTGACCACCTCAACCCCAGTCAGGTTATACCCAGCAGCCAAAAGACAGGTTTTGCTCCATGACCCACTCTGGGGGCCGGCCCTGTGGCGTAGTGGTTAAGTGTGCATGCTCCACTGCTGGCGGCCCAGGTTGAGCTCCCGGGCACACACCGATGCACCGCTTGTCAGGCCACGCTGTGGTGGCATCCCATATAAAGTAGAGGAAGATGGGCACGGATGTTAGCCCAGGGCCAGTCTTCCTCAGCACAAAGAGGAGGATTGGCATGGATGTTAGCTCACAGCTGATCTTCCTCACCAAAAAAAATAAATAAATACCACTCTGTTCAAAGACCTTCATGATCAAAATCTTAAGAATTATTTTTACGTATTGATTCCTTTATATCTCTGAAAAGTCCTGACTATTCCTACCTCAAAACTAGTCTCAGATTTTATCTTTTCTATTTCCAAATAATAACTAGCATTTATTAACTATCTACCATGTGTCAACTACCTAACTAAGCACTCTACATTAATTCTCTCATTTAATCCTCCCAACTACCCTATGAAGTAGGTTCTACTATAGCGATGCAGCTGAGTCAAAAAGATTAAGGAACCTGCCTGATGTCACAGAACTAAAAAAAAAAACAGAATCAGGATTCCATTACAAGTAGTCCAATCCTAGGGCCCACCCCTTTAATGGCAGGCACCTCCTGGACCTAGCACCTAATTCTAGAAACTTCTGGCCATTCTCCAAATCCCGAATTTATCTCCACTGTTTCACACAGTTATTAAGAAAAATCTTTCTTAACTACTTTTTTTTTTAACCAGTTACTTCCCTATTTAAGAAAATGGCTTTACAGATTATATTAAATTGAAAGCAGCTGCCATATCAAGCCTGCCCTCAGTCAACCCATCATATCCTCTTGAATTCAGACACATAGCCTCTTGAATATAAAGACAACTTACTGAACGGCTGTGAATGGAATATGTTTTTTTTTTCCCCAGAAGTAAAATTGCCTTGATGATTTATATTTATAGAAATACAGCATCCAGAGAAAGAGAGGTAAAACATTGCACTATAATGGACCGCAGTGCATCTAGCATAGCAACCAGTGTTGTGGTCTAGAAACAACATTTTAAATGAAACACTGACAAATCAGAACATGCCACTAACTTGTTATGTGAATCCGGGCAAGTTATTTAACCTATCTGTGCCTCAATTTCCTCATCTATGAAATGGAGTAGACAGTGCCTACTTCATAAGCCTATTGAGAATTATATGAGTTAAGACATGTGAAGTGCTTAGAACACGGAAACATGGTAAATACTCAATAAATGTCAGGGGTTATTATTGTGGTGGGAGTGTGGGAGGAGACATAACTCTCTTCAAACATGTCAAGAACTGTCACATGAGGACTTAAAAACTACTTTTTCTAGCCCCTGAAGATAGAAATTAAACTGACTAGGAAATGCATCACAGAAGAATTTGATTTGGGCTCAACATAAGAATGTTTTCAAACAACAAAAGCAGCCTGAAAACAGAATTGGCCCCCTTATGAGAGAAGGAGCTCCCTGCTAACAGACGCCAATATCCACACATCACAGGGGCTCCTGCTCTGGTGTGGTTACCTGCACTCGACAACCTCCAGAGGCTCACCTAAGACAGTCCATCAGAGTCTTTCCTACAGTGTGTGGCACACAGGAGTTACTCATGACATCTTGCATTGTTCTTGTTTGAGATTTCTCTATGATTCACATATGGTACGCATTTGCAAGTCAGGATAAAAAGTGCAGTTCATGTCTGTAAGACATAACTTTGAAGTTAACTAGTTCATACAAGTATTGAAATAGGCCCTAGTAGCACACGAGCCATGTTCTTGTCAGTTGCCCTAACCAGATCAAACAATGTGAACTCAAAACATCATGTTTGACTCCTTCATATCACACAAAACACTTTGATTCCTTCTTCCGGGTAAGAATATATTCCATGACTAATTCTTTTAACCTTAGAGTTTCCTCTTCTTCATTTTACTAATAAGAATCTCCTAAACTGTAAGCTGAGCACATGGCTGTCTGGTACAGACTACATTTCCTAGCCTTTTGCAACTGGGTATGGCCATATGACTAACAGCCCAATGGGATATGAGTAGAAATAATATGTGCAACTTATACGTTACTTCCTTAAAAGAAAGCTACTTGCCCTCCACTTTCTTTTTGCCCCTTCCTATGGGCTAGAAGGAGGATGTGGTGGCGGTGGGCCAGTTTAATCAAAGGGACAAGATAACATCCTAAAGGATGAAGACAAAAGGAACCTGGATCCCTGAATTACTTTATGGAGCAGAGCCACTTACCTGACTCAGAATAACTTGCCTACTGGGGGAATGTTACTTATTAGAGAAATAAACTTCTATCCTGTTTAAGCCACTATATGTTGGGATCTCTCTGTTAGAGCAACTTAACTTCCTAATAAATGCAAATATTTATAAACATGGAGAGTGAACTCCCTCATTTCAAAGGCTCAGAGATTTATGTATAAATATTCTCTGCTAAATTCCACCTTTAATAAAGATTTTTATAGTGAAATTTTAAATTCTGATGTAGCTCAAACCAACCACCTAAAGAAAACGATACTGGGTACAACCATGAATGGCATACTTCCTGAAAGCTGGAAACAGAATAGTTTATGAAGGAAAAGACTCAAATGATAAAAGAAAAAGAATACTTGAAGAAAACTACAAAGACAGTCCCTCGAGGGTCATAGCACCAGGATCCTTATAGGAATAAGACAAATAATCTACCTTAGTCATTTACTTGATCTTCAAAATGCTTTAGCCATTTTCAACTGTAAAAACTAAAAATGAAAATTGAAACCATGAATAAGAGTTCAGGAGGATTTAAGACATAATAAGATAAACACAAAGTGAAGCTTTTATGTCCATAAGAAGCCTCAGAGCAATGTTTTTGTACTTTGTAAAAAAGCATATTTTTAAAAGATAATATTAGGAATAGTTGTTAAAGGACTTAAATCACAGTTTGGCTTTCTCCAGACTTTTCTTAAAGGAGTTCAGAACAACAAAAATATCCGGTGTGGTTTTCATTTTATATAAATATCTATTATCTACATCCAGGAATTTTTAAAATTATGATTCCAACTTTTTTAATCTTATTTAATACCACTAAACCCACTACATTCTCAGTTGATCCCAACGTCAGTGGAGAGTACTGTTTTTCTCTTTTGGCTTTTAACAGGCTTTATGCAATGGAAAACATTCCATAAACTGGTCTTATTATCCATGAAACCAGATAGCAATTGGTTCTCTATGATTCTCTATGATGTGAGCTTGCATGGAAACTACCCTTTAATATATGCAGCACTGAGGAAACTGTGGGCCTTATTCTTATTTTAACATCTTACATTTTCATACAGGCTGGAAACCCCCTAACACTGACAACACAGTCATGTGCCACATAATAACATTTCAGTCAATGACAGAACACATATATGATGGTGGTCCCATAAGATTAGTACCAAATAGCCGGCCCCATGGCTTAGTAGTTAAGTGAGCGCGCTCCGCTGCTGGCGGCCTGGGTTTGGATCCCAGGTGCGCACCAACGCACTGCTTCTCCGGCCATGCTGAGGCTGCGTCCCACATACAGCAACTAGAAGGACGTGCAGCTATGACATACAACTATCTACTAGGGCTTCGGGGGAAAAAAATAAATAAATAACATTAAAAAAAAAAAAATAGCCTAAGTGTGTAGTAGGCTATACCATCTAGGTTTGTGTAAGTACTGTAGAGAAGGAAGAAATTTTCTTCTACCCTTCTAGATTCTTCTGGCTGGTCTAAGAATTAAACTCGCATGCGATAACTTAACAGGTGACAAACAAACCAAAGTTTAACAACATGTATACGTGGGAGAAACCCAGGAAAACTTAAGTAACTAGCCAAAATGGCCAAAGCCCTCACCTTAAATACCATCCTCAGCTAAAGACAAAGGAAGATGTTGGAGTGGGGAGAGTCAGGGACCTCAAAGGGTAGAAAGGCAATTCACAGGTAGGTGAAAAGGAGCAAACATTCGGAAAACAAGTGTTTGGCCACACAGAAACAGAAGAACACAGAGGGGAGCCAAACAAACAAGCTTTTCTAGGTTCCTCCCTGTCTACCACCTAGTTCATGCTATGCTAAGGCGATAGCTCACTTCCTGAGACAGGTTTTTTTATCTGAATTCTTTCAGGCAGTTAAGGGAGAGGTAACAAGAAAAACTTGGAGTCTTTTGTTTCTTAAAAACCATCAGTCTAAAATAATCCTCATGTTAAAGAGATACATTTTGCTCTTTCCGCCACCTTGGAGGCTGTGGAGGCATGCTAGAGACAGGAGTTCTAAAACAATAAGTATGTCTGGAAGGCTCTGGTCCAAGGCCATTTTTGCTGGCTATAAGCAGGTTCTCTGGAACCAGAGGGAGCACACAGCCCTTAAAATTGAAGGTGTTTACACTTGAGATGAAACTGAATTCTATCTAGACAAGAGATGTGCTTATGTGTACAAACAAAGAACAACACAGTGACTCCTGGTGGCAAACCTAATAAAACCAAAGTATGCTGGGGAAAGGTAACTCATGCTCATGGAAACAGTGGCATGGTTCGTGCCAAATTCCAAAGCAACCTTCCTGCTAAGGCCATTGGATACAGAATCCATGTGATGCTGTACCCTGCAAGGATTTAAACTTATTGAAAAGTAAATACATAAAAGTGTGAATGTGTAAAAAGTAAAAAAATTTTAAAAATAATAAAGAGATACATTTTAGGGTGGCAAATTTTGTTGCCCTTCAGTACGCCCTATGATGTCACACAACAATGAAACTGCCTAACAACACGTTTCTCAGAACATATCCCTGTCATTAAGTCTCAGTTTCCAAATCTGTAAAGAGGTGGATTCAACTATTGTGAGGTAAACTCTAAGAATTCTTTCAGTTCACTCTTCTATTAAAGTTCTATATATTAAAGTATAAAAATTATATCACGTAAAACTGCAGATGCCATCAGAAATGAAATGTTCCTAAAATCCATAAACTAATTTTCTTTAAAACCACTATCAAAATCCTAAATCTTACCCAGTGGACTGTTTATATTTGTTAACAAATTATATTTTTATTTAAAGAATCTAATAAAACTTATCTAGAATTGGAAAAAATCATCACTACAACAATGACCTAGTTCTGAAACTAGGATGTGATAGAATAATGGCCCCCAAAAATCTTAATATCCTATTCTCCACAACCTATGAATATGTTAGGTTTCCTGACAAAGAGGAACTAAGATTACAGACAGAATTAAGATCGCTAATCAACTGACTTTAAAATGGGAAAATTATCTAAGTGAGCCCAATGTAATAACAAGGATGCTTAAATATTGAAGACAGAGGCAGAATAGTTAGAATGGGGCAGGATAGAAAATAAAAGTTAAGGTGGTGTGATGTGAAAAAGACTCCACCGGCCATTGCTGGCTTTGAAGATGGAAGGGGTCATGATCCAAAGAATGCAGGCAGATTCTAGAAGATGAAAGGGGCATGAAAATGGATTTCCCCCCTAGAACCTTCAAAAAGGAACACCCCCCTGCCAATACCTTGATTTTAGCAAAGTGAGACACATTGCAAACTTCAGACCTCTAGAACTGTAAAATAATAAACTTGTGTTGTTTGAAGCTACTAAGTTTGTGGTAATTTGTTACAGCAGCGATAGGAAATTAATATTTAGTGTTTCTAAAATGTAGGTTTTGAAGAGTAAGAAACCCAAACCTCCAGTCTCATCAGATATATTGTTGTTTCTTAGATCCCAATCTCATCAGATATATTGTTGTTTCTTAGATCCCTCTGACTTCCAACTTAAATGAAATGATGTATGTGCACTAGCTCAATAAATGCTTGCTTTTATTGCAGAATTGCTTTTATTGCAGAACAATGCAAGGTTGAACCACCTTAACTTTGCTTTCTGCCTGGCCCCATTCCAACCAGATCAATATGTTCTTAAATCATCGTTTTTTGGAAATTTGGGGTACTGGCATTGGGGTATTGTTGGTTTGGTGGATAAAAGAAAATAGGGAGGGCAGTCGGCCCCGTGGCTGAGTGGTTCGAGTTCCATGTGCTCTGCTTCAGCGGCCCAGGTTTGCGGGTTTGGATCCTGGGCACGGACCTACTCCACTCATCAGCCATGCTGTAGAGACATCCCACGTACAAAAAATAGAGGAGGATTGGCTCAGATGATAGCTCAGGGCTAATCTTCCTCAAGCAAAAATGAGGAGGATTGGCAATGGATGTTAGCTCAGGGAGAATCTTCCTCACCAAGAAAAAAAGAAAATAGGAAGAAAATTCTGCCCTCCCCACACCCTACCATACATGCACACACACTTAATGGCTATGAGACCTGGAACAAGTTTCCGCAACTCTCAGAGCCTGGCTTTCTGATCTGAAAGGTTGAAATAATAATGATAGCTATGTCTTGCCAGGCTGTTATAAGAATGAAAGATAATGTACGACCTTGACAATGTTAGTGCCCATTATTATCCTATACCAAGAAATTTTTAAAGAACCCTCCATTACCTATCGATTGCATGATAAACAATCTCTCTAATGGCTCCCTGGAAGAATGGGAGAGATGGTGACAGCCATGCTTAGTAACTGAAGGGGTAAAATTAGAGAATGATCTCTAAGTTCTCCAATTCTATAATAATGTAATTGGATAATTAAGCAGTCTCAAGTTGTTGGAGTATAAACATGTGAGTTTTATTTTTCCCACAACTGCTCCCTCCCAACTATGCCATCTCAGATCCCCTTTGCCCCTGGGTACTCAAGTTATTACCAATAGCTCACTCAGATTCCATAAGGTTTCTGTCTCTTTTAGTTATTAGAAGGGTTCTTTCAAGTCCTTAAAAACTCAGTCCTGTTCATTTTAAAACTTCAATCTCATGTTCAATTCAAGGTGCTCATCTCTACCCCTTCGCCCCCAAGGCAAGCTAGAATGGTGGGCAGAGTGGCTGGGACTGGAGTGGGTCTACTGTACCCACTTCTCCCTTCCTCTTCCTCCCTGCAGTTCCCTTCTAGGGTTGGGGAGGAAGGACAGGAGAGGTCTCCCCATAGATGGTCCCATAGGGACGCTGCAGGCCCCACTGGGTTGGTTTTTTCTTCTCCTCAGGTTGAGAGTGAACTGACTATTGGTTCTCTCTATGAGGCAGGCATCCAAATGCTGACCCTCTGTGGAGTTGCTGCTTCTCCACAGTGCCCTTCTTCCCTGCATATTCATCATCCTGGTGTTAGAGATCTGGCTTGAACGCTGACCTCTTCCTCCCATCCCTTACCCAGCCCTTGCCCCAACATTTTGTTAATAGAGTCCCTCTGCCCAAATGGCTTCTTTGGGTGGGGCACCAGCAAGAGGCGTGACCATCTTCTACAGTGTTCTCCAAACCCAGGACAGCATTAGGGGCTCTGATGGTCCAGTAACTCAGTACCTTCCAGACAAGGGATGAGCATCAGTCCCAACTTATAGGGAGACTTGGTAGGGAGGGGGACTGTTGGATGCCACCACAATCACACATTCTCTTGAGTCCCTTCTCTCTCAATCTCAGAAAGTGGACTGAGCTCTTCCCCCCACAAGGAAGAAAGTGGAAGGAACAGGCTGTCTTCAGGAAGCCTAACCTCCCTCCAAGGTTACCTCCTCCCTCCCAGTCCTCCTCTTATTTAGCCTGGGGAGGAGGCGTGGGCAAGAGCAGTAGTGAAGCCGCCTCTCCATAAGACAGTTCATGGTTCCCTGAATCCATGGAGTCTTAGGCCTTTTGTTTTAAGCTGTGATGGTTAATTCCAGCACTCAAAACTACTCCCATTCTGTTACACCAACTTCTGTGAAGATTTATTTGTCAGAAGCCATTTCTCTGTATTGGTGAACCTGTAATGCTGAGGGTGCAACCATGAAGAATTTCCTTAAACTTTCCTAGGGCTAGGGCTAGCAAAACAGCAAAATAGACAAAGTTTATCTTTAATGCCAAGCATTCCCACCAACAACCCAGACCAATCCTTCCTAGATCTTCCCAGGAATCTCTAGGTTCAAAGGGCTTTGTGCCCAGGAACTACTATTAGGTGTGTTAAGGGGTGAGGTATTAATTAGTTAAAAGGCTCTCCAAAAAAACCAAAAGGGCATTAAAATAAAAAAAAAATGAATTCCCAAATATACAACTTCTGGCAGAATGATCCAGGTAAACATACATTTGTTGAGCCATTTACCCCGCCCATTTATAAATATGGTCACATCTGACTCCATTCCCCTCTAGCCCACCTTGATTCTTCTCTTTCTCTTCTCCCCAAACCCCAGAAGTCTCAACTTCTGGTCAAGTTTAACTGCTAACCCTTCTGAGTGTGCTTCTCACAGCCCATGCAGCTACTTTTGTGACACACATGTCTCTGGATGAAGATCATCATCCCGGCTGTAAGGTAGAAAGCTGGGGATCAAAAGGTCACCTGCTATGGAGGCTTCTGACTTCCAGTGTGTCTAGCACAAGTGTGTACACACATATACACACACATACATGCATACACCCCACTGTATTTATCACAAAATTAGCTCTCATACTAATTGAACATGAGAAAGTGTTAGGGAAAATATTTCCTTTAAGTTTCAGATGTTTGAGGAAAGCCTTATATTTTTTTCCAAAAAAAATCCACTGTAAGAGAATTTAACCAAATACCCTATTGTGCAAATGCTGCAATAGAAAAAAAAGGAGAGAGAGAGAGAGAGAACGAAAGAAAAGGCCAAAGTCCTATGTCCTTCCAATAACTTAACATAACTGCAGATAGATCGTTAAAGCTGACACATGAGTGTTTCAACAAAGGAGCTGACCGTGCCTTTAACACCTGGCCATTCTCCAAGTGATGGGGACACACCTCTGGGTACCATTTGGCCACCTTACTGTATCCCTACACAGCAGACGGCATTTATTACTTTTAATACAAAAAAGCAGCCACAAGCATAATTTCATGACATAATCATATATTTGAATGACCCACATATTAACTTTGTAATTTCTACCAAAAAAGAAAGGAATTAAATGATTAGAGAGACTTTCAGTTTAATGGAATCTCACAAATATTTACCAAGCTCCTCCTGTGTGTGAGGAACTATACCTACCTCAAATGTAATTAGAAGGAAATCTCAATCATACAACATCATATCCACTACCACTTAACAAAATTGCAACTTCCTTGGATTAGAAAGTCGGATACTCCTTATTGATTTTTTGATGCTGGAAGACAAAAATCCATAGCCTGTGTCATTTATACCAAAGTTGGATCATCAACTCTTGCTTCATGGTAAAGATGCTAATTCTGGTAAAAGAGTAAAAATATACTAATAAGAGTTCCACTTCTCTCAAGAGAAAGTGGGGTACAAGACTAATGTAAAGTCGTGGGCATTTTACAGGAAAGGTTATGAAACTAAAAACATTTATTCAAATGATCCTTAAGAGAGTTTCCCAAAACTGTTCTCAGAATCATTTCTTTTTGATTTGTCAGCTAAGCTTAGTTTTTAAGGTAACCATAAAATGTCTGCTAATTCATCCACAATAGCTAGGGTTTAAATCGATATTATTTAAGAGAATGTATACCATAAAGATTGAAAGCAACCTGTAGAGCCAGACTATTTGGGTCCATTTCCTGGCTCTGCCATTTACCAGCTATGTGACCTTGGGCAGGTCACTTAACATCTCTCCATCTACAAAAATGAAGATAATAAAAAATACTCACCTCATATGGTTATATGGTTATTGTGAGGACTGACTGAGTTAATACACAGGAAGTGCTTGGAACAATGCTAGACTCATAACACAAATTATATAAGCACTTGCTATTATTATAAAGATTTCTCAATAGGAAAATCTCTTCAAGATGTCACCGTGTGTTTTATCTATTAGATTAAACACAAAAAGAAAGTTGCTTAATTATTAATAGCATTTCTAAATATATAACATTTATAGCATGGAATCAATAATTCCAAAATATTTTAACAACGGGAGTTCACCAAAAGCTGAAAGTGTCTTTGCATCTGGTATGTCAGCCTCTAGGGGATGTACAGACTCCGTCCCACCCCTACCCCCACCCTTACTCCCTCCTCCAAAAATTAGTCATGATAAATAATTAAGAAACTGCAAGTTCAAAGACACTGATGGCCTATATTTTATGGAAGTGAAACTTTCAAAGAAGAAAAAGGTCAGAGTGCACATAGCATGGTCTCCTCTCTCTCTCCTCAACCCAACAATGGGCTGACCTGAAGGGGAGCAGAGCAGGGCAGTTTGCACTCACTCTTCCCACCCAGCTGCCCTTCTCCCGAGGCAGACCCTAACCCAGCCTGAGCCAAGGGAGGCTTGGAGGGGAAACACATTCTCCCCCTGCTGACTCCTCACTCTCTACCGTAGGGGGTGTGCTCCTGAGTGGCCTACCCTCATCACCAGCTGACAGATCTGGGATGTGGGGTGTGGGCTTTGAGCACACAGGCTATTTGGCCTGCTTTGGTTTGAAGTCACTTGGGCCTTAGGGAAAAGCACCTACAACTTGATCAGCAGCCTTCTTTTTTTTTTTTTATAATTTTATTTATTTATTTTTTTCCCCCCAAAACCCCAGTAGATAGTTGTATGTCACAGCTGCACATCCTTCTAGTTGCTGCACGTGGGACGCGGCCTCAGCATTGCGGGATAAGCGGTGTGTCGGTGTGCGCCTGGTCCGAACCCGGGCCCCCAGCGCTTGCGCACTTAACCGCTAAGCCACGGGGGCCAGACCAATCAGCAGCCTTCTTAAGTTCTGCCTTGTAATGTGGACAGCTAACGGTAAAGTGTCCTTTGTCTCTTTTTGTCTTCCTCATGCACTTAGTTTACCTCCCTCAACACCTCACAGGGAAGGTGTTCTGAATACTATCTCACCACCATCATTTCCACCCTTTACGTTGTACCATACCGTAATACAAGTTTACCTACTTATACCTACCAGCTGTGCTTAGTCCAGTACATACTGAGCATCTTGTAAAAGGCTCTCGAACAGGTCAGTGTGAAAGAATTAACAAAGCAGATATTATCTTTCAAAGATATTTTAAACTTTTGAATGCAAAGTTGTATGGTTAAGGAAAAACACAATATCCTTGCCTGTAATAGCTACACACTTCCATAAATTTACAAATACAAAGGAAGAAATCTTTGGAAACTAAGCACACTTACTAAAATAGTTTAGTTGTTATGTCGTTTTGAATGGACTGCATTGTTTTCAAAATTAACTTGCCTTTCTTCTTCCTGGAGTGATAATGATAATATAAATAATGATTCTTTTCTGCTCACCACGTAAATCCTACTTTTCTCAAAGTAATACTAGATTAATTATTAGTGAGTTGAGTTAAAATGGTACTGTTGAAAATAAACTAGATTATGTCTCTCTTAAACACATCCACATAAGACGTTACAAATACAACTACAAATCCAATCCAATTTTAAATCCAAGGGACTATTCCAATGCTTCGTCATACTCTGATTTTGTTGCCATCAAATGTTAGCTGAAATACACAATACATCGGCCAAAACTGAAAACAAGACAGAATATTGTTGCTATAGAAGTTGACCATCTGGTCCTAATTGCTATTATCACTTTAGTATACTCATGAATTGCAATAAATTCTGCCCATTGTATTCTATTATAGGAACTGGGATACAGAGATGAACTGGGATACAGAGACAAATAAGATTGATAAAACTACAAATAAACCTTCTTTACATTATTAAAACACATCAAAATACGAGGATTTTGTAGAACTGACAGGTTTCACTGCAGCAAGATTTACTGATTTATTACCTTAGATTTAGATGGAAAGTACAATCAGATTATTCTCTCTCTCCATCAAATAACCGATGGTTCATTTGCTGGTGCTGAGATCCCAATAGGAAACTCAAAAAGTAACTTTACTGTTGCCTCTTACTTCTGTTTAGTAATTCTAAGCTGGATAATTTTTTGAATTTACAATCTTATACGTGTCTCAGTTCGGATATTGCTCCTGAAAATGGAACTACATTTAATGTTCACAGTTATTAAAGCTGAACAGAAGTCCCTGGGGGAGCAGGGAAAACGGCTGCAATTCTTTCCCGGAGTTACTCCCCGCCTGCAGCCTGACCAGTTGCTCAGCATTACCTAGAAGCATTAATGGACTGTTTGTTCAGTAGCACCAAAGGAAAAGTCGGCTGTCTCCTAGTGTCTTTTCATAACACCCTGCTGTGCCTGAGGTGCTATTTGGCAATATATGTTCAATTGACATTTTACTGCACAAAATTTAATTACCTGTTTTCTCTACTGTAAAAAGGGAAAGGCTGGGAAAACAACCATTCAGTCTTAATTGCAATGTACATTTAACCCCTCAATGGCTATGTAACTTAAACTTTTTGAACCTTAATGTATTTTCCAAGAAGGAAAACAAATAGTGTAAATTCTGATCGTAGTAGCAAACTGTAATCAACAGGAACTTCTAAAATCTTTCATCAAAAAATGACAAGCCTCTTTGTCTAAATTCTATTCCTAATTCTCTTGAGAGATGCTATAAGAAATCACATCAGAAAGGCACCACAATGAGAAGCAACCACTTCTAAGGTGAAATGTGACCATGTTTCTATCACAATTTCAGAGAAAGTAAACACTCTGACTGAAGTTACTGGGATAATAAAACATATCCACCCAAGAAGTTTAATACCATTAATACAGCTGAATCATACCTTAGAAGGAGCACCCCCAACTGAAGCCATTCAGGCATGTTCACAGCATCCCTTTATAGTCAAGGTTGGCCAGCTCTGTAGTACAATCAAGTTGTTTCTCCAAAAGTCACCCACAAGTTGGTTATTTGAAACTTTTAACACATATTTCAACAGACACAAAAAAGTCTATAAATGCTGATTAATTCCCAGGCCAATCTACAGAAACCTGTTTAACTTACAGTGTGCCTAAAATTAAATTATTTGTCAATCATAACTGTCTCTATAAAAAAAGCTTTCAGAGCTCTAACTTAAGATCATCTATTCCATCTCTCCCCTAGAATAATACATATTGCTATCCCCCAGGTACTTGATCCCTCTACACATCAGTCTAAAAGAGAAGACAACCCTTCACAAACTCAACCGTCTGCAGCGCATGGGAGAAGTGGGCCTGGTATAAAACAACAGGTGTGCTCTCCATATTTTGACAAGTAGAACAACTGCCAAATTGCTCTGCCTTTTCAATACAGTGCAGGCCTAACAAAATGACCAAAGACAGAAAAGTTTGCAATCTGTTTCTGAGTCACCCATCTCTAGGTGTTCTGAATTGGGGAGGAGCAGGGAGGAATTGACCCCACAAGCCTTGGGGCCCAAGATTCAGACTCTTCTGCCCCTCTCTTACATGTTCATGTTGTTTCTAACCTAGAAAGCATTCATGGATTGTGGGCTTCCTGCAGCTAAGAATCAGCATACGAGCACAAGTTCTGGAGTGAAGAAGACACAAGTATGAATCCTGACCTCACGTTGCATCAGTAGCTCTTTGCCTCCCTTCTCTACTTCAGAGGGTTTGCTTGAGGATTAAGTGATATAATGCATGAAAGCTTCTAGTTTAGTACCTGACACATAGTAGGCAGCACTTCATAAAAGTGAATAAAATTCCTCTTGCCCCTCTGAGGAGGGCCATAATTTTGAGATGGGTCAACAGGCACCCAAGGCACATCTCTGAGACTGTAGCTCAGAAACCCACTGTACCAGCCCCACAATGAACATGACAGAATGAGAATGGCCATGATATAAAATACTGAGACATGAACAACACCAAAGCCATTCCTTTAACTGCCTCGGCGCAGGTCTCAGCACCTTGTTCCCAACTCCTATCTTCATCCCACACACCTATGTCCATGAAATCCAAGCGATAATTTCTGCTAGAGAATTCATACTTAAGTAGAATCAAAAGGAAATGGAAAAAATTAGAACCCTTCAATATTTTACATATAAGGGAAGAAAAAACAACTGCTATTTTAAAAACATGTGTATATCTCAATTCCCACCACCTAGTATAGGGAATAAGCTACACCGCTTTCTAGTTCCATAACATTACAGAGTTATAGAACTATAAATTAGAATCTAAAATGTTAAATATTTTAAACATATAAGTTTGGTATCAAGTATCAGATAGATAAATGGTCTAATTTCTTAAGTAGAAATAGATTCAAATGCAGAATAGTACATAATTGTTAGATATTATCAGTCTTGCATGTAACTAACTTGTCATTTTAAACCACAAGTCATCAAGAAGCAATTAAGATGGAGTCTATTGCAATACTGTGGTATACAACAACGCACTTACCAAAAAACATGCAACATTTATCAATGTCAATGCTGCTGAAAATAATCACACAAAAAAACACAGGGAGAAAAAGGACAGATTAAAAAGAAACTAGTTTAATTCTCACATTAAATTTCTTAAAATTTAGGATGGGGCATAAAAGGAAAAAAACACAATTATACTAAAAAGAAGACTTTCTGAAGATGTGTCAAGATAAATGTTGTCATTGTTTTCATCAGCTGAGAATGAAACTTTCTCAACTAAACACATGTTTTCACAAATTAGGGAGGGCAAATTTACTGAAAACATTCCTTTTATTAATATACAAGATAGTCTGTTTTCTGGCATGATAGAGGAATGCACTATTCTGATTTATATAATATTCAAGTTAATAGAGAATTAGCAGTCAAATAATTAGAATAGAACAATACTCTAAATTGAACTGAAAATAATTTAATATTTGATGATTCACAGTCTTTCAAGGGCTCAGAGTTATGATCATAATATCAATTATTACTGTACTAAGGCTATTCGGAACAGTATTTAATAGTTTGATTAGTATAATCTGTACTAAAGCCTTTCTTTTTTGTGTATACTTCAATGCCAAATAAAAAGAACTCAGAAAAACTATGAAGAACATATTCTTCTCTCAATACAGAACATGTACTACTTATTTCTTATATGATCTAGACCTTTTTAAGGAACTCTTATTTTTACTAAGCTAAAGTGAACAAACCATGGGGCAGCAGATTCAAGATGTCAACAGAAAGGTCCTTCATCTCTGAGAGAGAGTGGAACAGAGCCCAACATCTGCCTCTTTACCCACTGGAAGGGAATGAAGGCCTCTGGGACAGGCCCCGAGGACCGAAACCTACTAATGACCTACCAGGTTATCCTTGAAGATTAACTGACTCATCACAATGACCTTAGACAACCCTCTAGGCATCAAAAATGTTTGGAGCAAATCTGAAGATACAGGCCTATAAAACTCTAGTCAAATTTTATTATATAAATCAGGAGCATCAGTAGTCCACCAAAGAAACGTACAGATACTTAAGCTTACATATACATGGAATATTTCTGGAAGGATACATAAGAAAGGGTTAACAGCTATGGTAGTAGACTATGTTATGTGGGAGTGTGGAGTAGCTGGAGGTCTTCCCTTCATACTCCTTTGCAACATTTGTTTTTATCATATGCATATATTACTTTTTCAATAAAACCTAATTTAAAATAATAATAATTCAGTTCATTTTCTATAACTTTAATTTTAAAGGCCATTTATTAAATGCTTATTTTACTATTAAATAGGGCAAAGATCAAGCCAATACTCTGTTGCCTCCCTCCTTTTTTGTCAAAAAGAAACTTCAAAACAAAACAGGCACCATTACTCAGCAAGGACCCTTCTGAGAATATAAACCAGCACATAGTACAATTTAAAAATTGCAAATTTAGCTGCAAGAATTTGTATATTCCTTACACTCCATTACTTTTATTGTTTACAACACTACAGAGCCTACTGCTTTTCATGATGGTATATTTTAAACTCTCTTGCGATGCTTGTTTTCACACACACAGGACCACATGTTATATTGATATCTTAGAATCCAAAATATGTTTCCTAATTGTGATTTTTTTTTTTAAATTTCTAGACAATAAGCTTTCTGACCTGTGGGTTAAAAGGAAAAAAAAAAAGGGATCATTTCCTTTTTATCCAAATTCACACCCAGAATAGAACACTCCTTTTCACATAATCTAAAAGTCACAAAATAACAGAAACTACTACAAGTTATTTGCAACTACCACCTACTCTTCTTTTAATATAGAAATCTCCCTCCCTGTTGGTTCTAAACTTCCATGTGTCAGTGTTGGGAAAAAGCCTAGACCATACTTGGAGCGAGCTGGATGGATGTAGTGTGGGAGCAATCTACACACTGGCGCTGAGAGCTCCAATTTAGAGCTTGAGAAAGAGACATGCATTCTGCGGAGGTTACACAGCTTAAACCTGAACAAGGGTTTTTGAATGTATTAGTACACCAAGTAAGTTGAATAGTAAGTAGTTCCAAGTTCATCTTTCATTATCGTCTTTGGCTTCTCTTTCATATATAAGTAGTTTCATACTGACTGCTCTACCAAAATCGATTTTAACCTCAAATGCATATGATTACTCACATGCATTTATGCTAAAAGGCCCTTTTCCAAAGCCTGTGGGAGGGTTCTGACTTCCAGGAAACCTTACCCCGATGTCATGCACCCGAAAGATGAAATCTGTAACAGGAAACAAGCCCCAAGTGGAAGGAAGACATAAAGAGATAAGGGAGGAGCGAGCCTAACAAATTTCTTGCCAAATGATTGGAGAAAAACCCTGGCCGGTAGTAGAGGGGGCAGGAAGCGTTTTCCCTGGTTGTGGTGGTAACCACATGGACACGGGACTATGGTGAGGGGATTGACTGCTTTCCGGTCCCGCTTTCTCCAGCGCAGAAAGTCAGGGCTCCACCACGGCTCTTCACTTTGCCGCAGGGTCTACTGAGAACTCTGCCTAGCTACCGAGCAAGTTCACCCCTCTTGGGATTTTGGGATCATTTGAGTTTTTTGGCTTTTTTTTTTTTTTTTCCACTGGAGGGTAAACTGTGCATTTCCGTTACTGTGCTGGAAAAGCTAACCTTTCGCTGGAGAGCAGTGCACAACCATCCAGTGGGTCTGCATTTATATTGAATCCTCCCTTCCTCCTTTCATCAAAGGTTTAATGAAGCTCTCAGAGAAAATGAGGAAAAGCATCCATCAAAACGCAAAGTCGCAGAGCGGAACTTTTCCTCTGCTGTCAGGAAAAAAGAAAGTCACTGCTTCTCATGGCGAAGAGCTGAGTCTGGGAACCTCCGGATGAGGAAGGAAGGTTTGGTAATGAAGGAGGTGGGAGAAAACAATGCCGAGCCTGCGATGCCTCGCGACACCGTACATCCTGCCCGGGTCCCCCACCCACCCAGAGCCCACACCCACGCTCCGGGGCGGCGCGGCCTCGCTTACCTTGATGATGCTGCTGCGCCGGGGGGTCGCCCGCGCCGCCTCCAGGAGGCCAGCCTCGCTGTCCGCCGGGGGCCCTGCAGCGCCGGGCAGCACGACCCCGCTGCGACGGTCCCTCGCCCGGCCCCCAGGGCCCGCCGCCACGCCGTCCCCGCAGGCGGCGTCCGGGCCCACTCGGGGGTCGTCTTCGCTCCCGGCTGTGTCAGGCGGCGCGGGACCCTCCCTGCCGGCCGCGCCCTCGGCCATGGCCCGGCGCGTTTCGGGCTCCCCGGGGGGAGACGGCACGCCCGGCAGCGCAGTCCGGCCGCTGGGCGCGGGTGCGCTCATGCACCGGGAGGCGGCCCCGCCAGACTTTGTTTCACCGCCCGGCGGCAGCGGCAACTTTCTGGAAAGGAGACATCGCTCGGGTAGAGACGTCCGCGGCTTTGGTCCAGGCGGCCAGCAGTCCGCGGGGGGATGGCGGCGGGGATGGGGAGGAGATGTGAGCGGGAAGGAGAAGGAGAGGCGAAAAGGAGAGGGAGGTGTCCGAAGTATGATGCAAACGCCCGCTCTGCGCCAGACAAAGGGCACCGGCGCCTGCCGGGCGGCCTCCGAGGCCGGGACGCGCACGGCCTGAGACGGGCCGGAGCAGGGCGACCGCGGCCCGGCGCACCCGCCACCTGCCCGCGGACGGCGGCGCAGCGGCCCCAGGAAGTGCGGCGGCGGCGGCGGCGGCGGCCTCCACTCCGCTCTGTTGTGACAGGGAGGAAAGACTTGTTTTGACAGCCCGTGGGGATTGGCAGGCGTCTGGGCCTCTTAGGAGCCTCGCCTCGCCGAAGGGTGGTCGGCCCGACCAATCCCCACTGCGGAGGGGTGTGCCCGAGCGAGAAGAATGGAATGTGTTCAGTAACTGGGAGCCGGCCCAGCCGCGCTCGTATACTCGAGCGAGGTTGGGAGCGCGCGCGCGCCCGCCTGTGCGCACCCGTAGGCGCTCCGTATATGTTTTGCGAAGTTTAGACGTTCGAAATGAGCCGGAAGATGCAACAAAATAGGGGGTGGGGGAGCGGACGGGAATTAGGAAACAGTTTGCAAAGCAAAGCAATCTGGAGGAAAGAGGGTGTTGAGTATTAATATCAAAGCGTTTGAGGTGATGGAGTACAGCTTCGCACCATCCGGGGTTAAGTGCAGGCTCTCATGCCAACCCTTAGAAGTCAAGTCCAAGCAGAGATAAACTAAGGTTTACTAGGACCCTGGAATTGAATAATTTGCTTTAGGTTCCATGAAAAGATCTTCAGTTCACTGTGCAATGTGAATAAATATGACAAGGATCGGGAATCAGATAAAAGAGGTGAAGGTAATAAGAAACTGAACCAACCATATCCCTCTGGAGGGTTGACTCCTAACAAACCACAGATATGATGGAAGTTGGCTAAATACAAAGTGAGGTGGGGGATTTAGTCTCTATCCTAAAAGATCCCTATTTGAAAATGGTTCAACTTCCTTTCTCTAAATAATCCTTTATAAATATATGTTGCTCATTTCCAGCAAGCTAGCAACCAAGAAGAAACATACCTTTGGATGATGCATTAAGTCACTGAAATTAACCACAGAATGCTCAGATAGATGCAAATGATGGCTCTGAGGTTCCCTGGTATGACAGAAGACTTGACATTTTAATTTAAAGGTTTTTAAATATTAGAATCTATATTAAATATCATTTATAACATTAAATTCTATTTTAATTATTTATAATTTAATAGAGTTGTTATTTGTTCCTTGGTCTGGCCAAGAACATGAAAATTCTTCAGCTTTTAGACCTAGAATTTGTTAGAATCTCAGAATTTTAGAGATGCAACGAGATTTAGCCATCATCTAGGGCATTTTATTTTACAGATGAGATGAAGGCATAGGGAGCATTAGTTTCTTGCCTCCTAGTTAGTGCAGGAGCTGAAATTAGAATCTGCCACTGAACTCCTCCAGTAATCTCTTCACTACTTTATCTGGCTCCTCTGAGGCTGCAAGCAGGCAGAACTGGATGAGGCCCTTGGGAGGTCAGACTTGACATTCACCAACTTTTAGGGAAGACTGAAACGGCCTGACTTTACCTTTTCTTTAAATATAATGGAGCCCAGCAACGAATGTACTGTAGATTAGTAACTTCTGGTTTTAGAACCAACACCACCCTCTAGTGAGTTCCTGAGAACTGCACCCATAATAGCAAATGCTTTTTTCTTTCTTTCTGATATGTAAAAGACAGGAAAGGAAACTCAAAGTTTCCTTTTCAACTAATCTGCCTTTATAATCCAGACTAGAGGAAGGAAGGAAAAGGGCCCCAGACTTAAAACAACTGTACATGTCCTTCATCTGCATTAGTTCAAGGAATTCCCATCTATCTTGTATAGCAACTATTTTTACTTGCTATCCTCACAAACATAACCTATTTTAGGCTATCATTTTTTTCTTTGATATTCAATTATTACTGTGGTTTCCTTCCATCTTCTACAGTTGCTCTCAGGGATTCATTTTTCTTTGTTACCCTAACAAAAATTCCATTCTTGGGGTGTCCTCTGAGAAATGTAAAACTGTAATTATCTCATTCATCATCTTGTTCTACAATATTAATATCATTTATAAGGATTTCCCATCCTACAGGTTTGTATACCATTCTGATGATAATTTGTTTTTTAAAGTATTAAAATTAGTGTCACCTCACTAACATTTAAGGGCAGTGATCTTCAAAAAAAAAGAAAGAAACCAGAAAGTATAGCATATACTGTATAAAATTTAAGTTTCAACTAGACCATGTCCAGTTGGACTCTTATCGCTTCCCTCCCTTAGCAGCCTTCTCTCTCACCCTCATGTGAGAGAGAAACACAAATGCACACATGCACACGCTCAGTCTCTCTTTCTCTGCCTCTCTCACACACACGCACAGCTCTGAGTCCCTTGCTCTGAGCATCTAGTCATAAAGGCTGTTGTCTGCCATTCTACTTTGAGAAAATAGTTGGATGCTGTCTTGCAAGTCTTTCATACTGTTGTCTTCTAGCATAAGTGCAGGCAGCTTCTCCTGTTACTCATATTTGCACTGAAAAAAAAAATGAACCCTCCATTGAACCTGCTCCTATCTGGGGACAGATTCCACTCTGTGGCCCTAATCCCAAGACTAAGAGACAGGTTTAGCCAGATTCGGTTAAGTCAGCAGCCACAGGCACATTCCTACCCCTCCATTAACATCCCCCCTTTCCAAATTACTATCACCCACAGTTCCTGCCTCCTACCCTTTCACCAAGTAACTCTGCAATCACTTGACTGGCAGATTGGAAACTGGGGGGTGCAGGGGGAAGGGATGTGAAGAAGAAGAATGAATTGGCAATTCAAATGTCACCTCCTCAGAGGTCTTCTCTGACCACAAATCTCAAGTTGCTCCTTCAACCCCACACACATACCAGGTTACTCATATTATTGTTTTGTTTTCTTAAAGGATTTTATCACTGTTAATAAACTATCCTGTCCATGGAATCGTTTACTTAGATATTCTGTCATACTGACCTCCTATCTCTGCCCCACTGAAATGAAGAATATAATCTCTATGTGCATAAAGGCCTTGTCTGTTTTGTACATTGCTCTATCTCCAGCTCCCAGAACCATGCCTGACACAGAGTAGGTGCTCAGTAAATATTTGTGGACAGAATCTTCACCTTTGCAGTCCTCTGACTGAATAAAACAACCACTTCTGATAAAGAAAAATGGCTCTGTCACTGTCCACACAATAGAACTTCTCACCATCAAAGATCCTAGAATTCCGTCCTAGGGCAGAAATCAGAGCCGACCCAAAGCAAGCAGTTGCAATATTGGAAGGATGCTTATAAATTGGAGTAAATTGTAACCTAGAATTAGAAAGACAACTGATAGGAACCTACCCAGGTCCAGCAAACCTGAAAATACCTAGTCCAGAATCAAAGACCAGATATGTCAATGTAGTCCTTGCAGCCCAGGGAAGTCACTCCAGAACCCTGAGCCTAAAAAAATATTCAGCGAGAATATTACGACTTTCCACACACTACCAGGAATTCACAGATGGGGAAGAGAACTCATTCTGGTAACTGCTTGCTATGTACCAGATAATCTTCTATGAAGTATTTGATCTCCACTTTACAGACAAGGAAACTAAGGATCAAAAGGGTCAGTTAGCTTGCTGAGAGTCAGACCAACAGGGAGTGATGGAACCAGGATTTGAGTCCCAGTCAGCGACTTTGAAGCTTGTGCTCTTTCTGCTACACAAGGCTCTCACAAGGTGCAAGTCCAGTGACGGTCCTGGAGACTTTGCCTATTCTGAGAACCACTCCTTCAGATAGGGGACCACTCACATTAGCCACGATGACCTCTTCTTTTAACATCAGCATTACCTTTTGTCATCAAGACAGAGTATGAGGCTGGCTGATGTACCCGTGTGAGGAGACACATTTATCCTCTCATCCACATATGTGTAAGAAAGAATATGGTACTAAGAGCCAGTTCTCCTGATAAGTTCAAAGATGCATTGAACGTGAGTACAGCATTTTCAGTAGAGTCACATATAGCTTTATATTCAGCCATAGCACTCCTCAATACACATGGTAATCATTTCAATTTGCTAGTTCAAGAAAACAGAATTTGCAGAGTAATTTGTAGGATAAATATTAGAGTAAATATATACAAAGTTAATAAAAGATAAGCAAAACTTAAATATACTCTTCAAATTCAGAGGGGTTTTTTTCTTGAAAGGTATTCCTTTGTCCCTTATATTAGCAATTAAGTAGGAAATTTCAGTAACTAAACATAAAAATCAACTAATTTTATTTCAAAGTACAAGTAAACTCCACTCCATGATAAAGGTCCTACAAAAATGAAAAGTTACAAATTGTTTAGAATAGATCTAGATTCACCAGTTTAATAACTCTTCAAAGTACTGAAAGGTGATAAATTTAAGAAATCTCCAATTACAGCCAATGTTCTTCAATGTCTGACTGCTGTTGCTTCTTTTAGGTATTGGGAAACCTCTATGAGCTGCAGAACAGAATGCCCAGGGGTCTGTCCATTAACACTGCCCTCTCGGGAATCAGGAATCACCCCATGTAGACCCTGAGGCTAAGATACACTATCAGGAGCCCCAGGCCAATCATCTGGGAACAGTCTGTATGTGCAGGGCAAATGTCTTTATTAAAAATAGACAGTCAGTGTTGATTTACTTTCTATGTATTAACTTACTTTGACATGGATCCTGGAGTTGGGGCTCATGTAACGATTATGTTCCCCACTGATGCAGAAGCCATAGAGGCATTTAAGAACAGTACCGCTGGAATGGCACCAATGAGGCCCCCAAGAAAACCTGTTTCTCTTCTTTCTCTATTTTATTTGACAACTTGGATCTTTCCAGGTATGAAGTTATAATATAAACTCTTCAAATCAAACATATTCCCAATGCCTGAAACTTGTGCTGCAGGAGCGAATATGGGGTAGGCCCCACCTCCTCTCCCCTATCCCAGGTAAATACCCCTAATCTAATTCATCTGCATGTGGTGGGGGGGTTTTCCCCCAATTTAAGCCAAGACGTGAAGTTTATTAATGCTTTTCGGCATTCTAGGACCCAATGGCAGAAATCACTGAGTCTTATTTTTTTCTCTAAGGCACTCCTTTCCTGTGATCATGATATATTACTCTTATACCTATCTCGTTAACCTTATTGATGTGCTTTTGTTGCAATCTACCTCACATCTTTTGAGAGGAAGAAGCAGAAAGCAATATTTAAATAAACACAAAATCATAATGCATGTTCTAAATTAAAACATAAGACAAGAGTAAAGTATGGTCTCTTTTGTAAGCCCTTTTTAGTTCCTCGTAAGTTTTCAGGTATATAGCTCTTTCATTAAGCACAATACAAGTTTATCTGCTTTACAAAATGAGGAGTTATCAAAACTGAGTCCTTTCTTTAAAAAAAATCCATTTGATGAAAGCTGGATTGCTAGCATTTGCTCTGTCATTAACCCCTGTGAGAATCCCACAGTTACCACCCTCACTGACTCATATAAGTCACCATGGATACAACTGCCTCTCCACAGTGGAGGAGCAACAGCTGTTGAACTGCACTTGGGACTCCTGCCATTCTCTGTTCTATATAAAATGTACTGGTGAAACTGTTCAGATAATGTCACATTGTTTTTGAAAGATTAGGAAAAAAAAAAAAGCATGTTGCAGGAATCATCTGAAATATTAAGCAGCAGCAAAGAACTGAAATTTAATTTAAACTGTGAGGTGGGATAATAAGCAACAAATATAGTACAATACTGCACTTAGCGTAATGAGAGGTTATAGAGCTTTCTTTAAATTTTCCCATTGCAAAATGGGATTTTAATAACTGATAGCTGCAGATAGAATTTATTTGGAAGATTCTTTATGAGCAAATACTAAAGTACCAAACACTATTATTTTTTAGACTATCATTTCTAAAGGAAGGAATATTTTTCTGATTTTTAATAGATATTACATTTATCATCAACATACTGCTGTGAATTCTAAGCTTCAGAAAAATAAAATATGTGGACAAAATGGAATCTTACCCTTCCATCTACCTTAATTTTTCCTGTCTTCAAAATATGGATTAAAATGGTTTTAGTTTGTTTCCTGAAAATGTAAAGAATGGTCTGTGATCTGTGATTGAAACTGCATTAAAGTCAAAAGGAGTACCTCCTCCCTGTATACCCAGTGGATGAGAAAAGTAGCATTGATTTAATTATAAAAAAGTATTTTCTCTTATTTCTCATCTTAATTCTCCACACTCACCCATCATTAATAACATTCACTAGTCTGAGCACATAAAAATACTTCATTAACACTCTGCCAAAACACAGATCTTCCTACTCTGGGAGATGTTCACTGATCCTCCGGGTCAGAAGGTTATACATTCTCATCCCACTGACAGCAGGCTCAGCCATGTGACTTGCATTGGTCAATGAAAGATGAGAGGAAGGACTCCTTCTAAACAGAAGCTTTAAGAGCCAGCATGTACTTAACCATGATCTCATTTTCCTCTGCCACAAGATTAATTGTTCACCAGATAGAGGCTAGATCCTGAGTGAAAATGGTGTCGAGCAGAGCAGAAGTCAATCTACAGTGGATGTGTAACATGAGCAAGAAAACCACCTTTGTTATAAGCCCCTCAGATCTGGGGGTCATTTGTTACTGCAGTAGAACCTAGCCTCTCCTGACTGATACAGACACGAAAGTTTACTGAAAGCCCTATTCCTTCCACAACCATGCTATTGGTTCATGCAGCCAGACATTGTTTGATTTACAATAAATAAACAATGTAAACATTTACAGCAAATAAACATTCTTGGCATCTACTAAACTAGTAAAAACTAAAAATTTTTGTATCTCCAATAAAATTGTTTATAGTTATTTCCATTTCTGTGACATATTTTTCTCATTTCTTTCTTTCCTGCAAACTGTGTAAGCCCCTGATTTTTGCCTTTCTTATTAGGTTTAGAAATGATAGCATAAATGTGATCATATGCATGCTTTTATTCAGACAATTTTTTCTTATCTTCTTTTACCTGTCTTGCACATTTCTCTCCTCCACCCACATCAACCCTCCCACTCGTTGCAAGGTAACTCAAGTTAACAACCTAATATGCATCTTTTCAGATTTGGTCTACATTCATATATGTATATTTACATATAGAAAGTGTGTTTTTGTCAGTTTGATTTACCAAAAAAAGAGGGGGAGGAAGAGATATTTTTATACATACTTGTCTGCATCTTTCTTTTCTCGCTCAACAATACTTGGTAAGAATCCTACCACCTCAACTGCAACATCTATTAATTGATTCTCTTAAATAAATACATAATATTCCAAGGTATGGATATATCAGAATTCGGATATATCAGAATTCATTCAGGCATTGCCCTATTTGAGGTATTCAATTTATTTCTAGTTTTTCACCACTACAAACAACGCTGTAATAATCATTTTTGTACATGTCTTTATGAACCAGTCATTTAACTTCCATCACATAGATTCCCAGGAATAGAATTTATGGGTCAAAGGGTGTATGTATGTATATACGTGTGTATTTATTTTTGCTGAGGAAGATTGGCCCTGAGCTAACATCTGTTGCCAATCTTCCTCTTTTTGCTTGAGGAAGATTGTTCCTGAGCTAACATCTGTGCCAATCTTCCTCTATTTTTTGTATGTGGGACAATGCCACAGCATGGCTTGATGAGTGATATATAAGTCCGCACCGAGGATCCAAACCCATAAACCCTGGGCCACTGAAGCAGAGCACGTGAACTTAACCACTAGGCCACCGGGTCAGCCCCTAATTTTAATAGATAATGCTAGATACATTTCCCAAAGAATCACAACACTTCACATTCCATCTTAATGGGTATTGTAGCTCTCATTAATTTCTGCCCATCTTGTAGGTATAAAATTATATTCCATTGTTATTTTAATTTTCACTTTCCAGATTACTAAGCATCGTTTCAAATGTTTCTTGGCCATTTGGACTTAGTCTTCAGTAAACTCTCTACACCTGTGCTTTGCCTTATTTTCCATTGAATCGAATGCCTTTTTCTTCTCAGTTGATAACAGTTCTGCAGCAAACACAGGGATGCCACACTGAGATCTTGTTTCAATAAAGGGCTCATTCTACAGCTGCATGGCATGTGGTTCAATGACAGCCTTCAGCTGTTTGATTACTCAGGGTCCACCTCAATTCTGAACCAAGGTCATGCTCTTCTCAGGGCAGCCTCTTGCCAATGAATCAGTGAGGCATTGATAGCTGGGGGCAAGCTTTTCTCTTCCCTGGGCAATCTCCAGCCAATGAGCTCTAGCCATTTCCACCACAGCAGGACTCCTCCAACAGGCAATCATTGCTCCACAGCTGCCCCTTGGGCTGGCTGAGATTTTGTCAGGTCTGTATCTGGGCTCCTCTTGCCCAGTCCTGCTCTTCCCCCTTCCCTCTACATGTGTTTCTTTCCAATAAATCTTTTGCACCTCTAACTCCACAAGCTTCTCAGAGAACCCAACGGGCATATTATAGATGTTATCCTTATTATATCATCTGCTTTAATAACATTTTTTTCCAGAACTATTGCTTATTGATTTTGTTTATGGTATCTTTTGCCTATACATTATATTAATTTTCATATTATCACATATATCTCTCTTTTCAGCATTGGTTAAGAAGCACTTTCCAACCCCTAGATTGTACGTGTAATCTTCTACCTTTTCTTGCAAAATTTTTATTGTTCTTTTTGATATTTAAATATTTGGTCTTTCTATTTTTAAATTTAGTTTATATGTGTATATAAGTGTTTATATACACTATATAAGTGTGTACAAGTGTTAAATAAATTTCTAAAAATAAGATGGTGGTCTACTTTTGTCTTCTTCATGAAATAATCTACTCTTCTCACTGAACTGAATTATCCCTCTTATCATATGTTAAATTCTCAAATGTACTTCAATCTACTCTGGGTTGTCTGTTCTGATACCCATCCAATACCATATTAATTTGAATATAGTGACTTTGCAGTATGTTCTAATATCCATACTCCCTCTACATTGTAGCTAGAGGGATTTACCTAAAGTACAAATCTGACTCCCTACTATAAAGCTTTATTAGCTTCTCAGTGCCAGCTGAATAGGGTCCAGGCTCTTTGGTACATGTGGCCACGGGTCCTATCTACATCGCTGGCTTCCTGACTACGCCACTTCTCTTCCTTCATACTCTAGGACTATCAGACTATTTGCAGTCCACTGAATACCACATGCTGTTTCATGCTGTCACATTTGGGTTACATGAAATGTCTTTCTCACCTCTCTTCACTAACTAACCGTTATTCTTTCTTCAAAATTCAGTTCAGACATCATCTTCTCCAGGAAGCCTTTCCAAAACCCATAAATTTTGTACCTATTGTACTATATTGATACACTTTTTAAGTGTGTCTGCCTTCTGCTTTAGACTGTAAAATTCAGGTCTAAGTCATTTTGGTACACTGAGAACTTAACCCAGTGATGATACAAAACAGGCATTCCATAAATGTTTCTTAAACTATTGAACTAGAGCAGTGGTCCTCTGGGGGTGTGGTAAGAAAATATTAGGACTTATATTTATATTTATCTAAGTTGAATAAGAAGTAAATCAGTCTTTGCCTATGTTTAACATGCAGATTTTACTGGTACCATCATTTGGTCCCTATGTGGGAGAATGAGGTATTTCGAGGGAAGATTGGGAGTTCCAGAACATGGAGAAGTTGACAGCACCAACTCATAGCCTGATACATGAACCCAGTTGAATAAATTTAAAAATTATATTTTGTAGTTCAAACTAAACTAACCCAAAATGGGTGAACAGTTTAAAATATTCCTGGAAAACATCATGAAGTAAAGATAATTCTATGAACATTTCACAAATAGCAGAGCTGACCCTTCTCCACTTCCTATACAATGCCATCACTGGCCATATTATGAGGTAAAAACAATGACAATACATCCAACAAGAAGTCAGCAAAAAAAAAAATTGACTTTTTGTTATGTGGATGTACACCCACTTCTAAAAACAACAGAAGGCCCTGAATGGATGTTGTGTCTTAAGATATTAGCTAATGGTAGCATGAAGCCATGACCACTAGCAAAACATTTTAAAGTAACATTTACTTCATCTTTTAAAAATTCTTTTTTGTGTATGTTTTATGATGTGCATAAGTACTAGTAGAGAGAAACATGTATATAATAGATAAACAAATAAATATAAATGATGGGCATCCTCAAAAACCAGCAAGAGTGTGCAAACAAAAGTGTGGAGACACTTACAGAAGAGTGAGGTCCACACGGTCTACTTATATTTTATTAGGTAAAGAAGGTAGAGAAAGTATTCATCGAACATGTTGAGAATAAAGGAGTTTCTTTACAATGAATTAAGTTATGGGGAAAGGATGGGAGGGAAATTAATGGTGGAATCATGGGAAAGGAAGCATGAAGAAGAGTCTAGGAAAGTAAACAGGAGCAAAGCAAAAACCTCATGAAGAGGAATTGGTCCATTCTGATAGGAATCAGCACATTCTAAAGGCATTCAAGCCATTAGAACAATTCAAATTTGTCAAGGTATCTCCCAAGGCATTCTCCTACAATGGACAGCCAGTGCTCGTGTCCACTTTCTCCAAAGGAAAAAAGAGCAAGCTAAAGGAAAGCTTGCATTTTGACTTCATAATCAAATACACTGTACCCAAATTAAGTTAATAAATCCAGTGGGCCAAAGTAACTAGTACCCTAAAAAGAAAACTAAATTAAACTGAGGGTTTTGTGTGAACATATTTGTATTATAAACAAAATAATTAAGTTAATCAACTTTTTAATACTCTTATGGGGAAACAGATCCCAGGAAAAAAAAACAATCAATGAGCACCTATTGAATGTGGGTTTTGTGCTAGGACTTTTGCATACGTTATCTCAATTAATCTTCACAATAGCTAGTAGTAGTAGATGCTATAATCCTTATTTTGGGGATGAAAAACAGAGGTTATATAACTCCCTCCAGGGCACAAAGCAGGGTCAAAATCCAAAGCTCCACCACCACTGAATGACCATGATATAATACTGCCTCTCAAAATTTGACATTACCCAAGCTTATCAACAGATGATGGTCAATGAAGCTCTCGCTTAAATGATGGCTTTAAATTCTAGTTGCTTATAAAATTTCTCAGTGCTTCAAGGAGACCCAACCTTAAACAGATCCAGATATATAATGTAAGGGCAAATACAAACCAAAATAAGAGGCTTAATTCTCCCTATTGAAAATAAGGGAAGAGACTTCTCCCTCTCTTTCTTTCAGAATTTTTCTGTTTCAAATGTACGTATATCTTTATAATGGCTAAATAAGCCTCTTGCCAGTCTCACAACTCAGGAATGTGTCCTCAAGAAACATCTTTTTGAAATGCAAACATCAAGGCAGATAGTCCCCCAATCTCCCAGTTTCATCAAGAAGCCTATGGGGCCAGCCCCATGGCATAGCAGTTAAGTTCGTGCCCTCTGCTTTGGTGGCCCAGGGTTCGGATCCTGGGTGCGGGCCATGCTGAGGCAGTGTCCCACATAGAGCAAGAAGGATGTACAACTATGACATACAACTATATACTGGGGCTTTGGGGAGGAAAAAAAGGAGGAAGACTGGCAACAGATCTTAGCTCAGGGCCAATCTTTCTCAAAAAAAAAAAAAAGCCAACTTTGGTGGTTGCCTTGCTTCCATTTGCAAAACTAATGTAACACCTCCTGTTTTTGTAACACCTCCTGTTACAAACGTATAAAAAGTTTTTCCTCTGGATAAAGCCAATAAGATGGTCACCCCAATTACCAGGTAAAGTTAAGATGAACTATGTGTAATAGGTTGTATCTGCTGGGCTATATAAGAGAGTGAGAGTCCTTTCTGTCTCTGCAAGATCTTAGTGGATTGCCTGTGATGCACACGACAGGTTTCATGTTTACTCTATAATGAAACTGTTTTCTGCCCTTATCACCTTTGTGAAGGGGTTTTCCACATCGGGAGAAGCTTGTTTTTTAATTATATTTCCCCAACGATAACCAATATCGATATTTTCTTGAGCAGGGAATCAACAGAGTACAAACTCATGGGAAGATGTTCTCAAGCCTGCAGTCATTAAATACAATGTGCAATCTGGACTTTCAGTGTCACAATCTTAGGTTACTGAATCTATGCTCTTGGTAGTCATCCCATCTGCAACTTCTGGGCTGCCCTCTTAAGAAAAAAGAAGTTTGAATTTTTCCTGGACTTATTCTGTTTCTATCATATTTTCCTTCAACCAAAAGCAAGCAGTAGTAACCTGCTTAATCCTATTGTGGAGAAAAAGTCATTTGATGGTATGACCTCACTTTAGCATATGCTGTGGTGTGCCCAAATCCCCCTTCAGTACTGAGCCATTGTTCCACCAGATGTTGGGACTGTGGATTGTTCTCACCTGAGTCCTTCTCCAGAAATCGCCCTCAGCGGAAGAAAACAATCTTGTCCAAAGTGAGGTCTCCTCTCTGGGAGCAGCCTGCATCCAATGACTGTAGATGGGTAGAGGGGAGTGGAGAGGATGCGGGGGACCCTGATCTCTCTAGAGACAACTCTGAAGGTCATCCTAGGATTGCTGAGGATTCTGTTGCAACATCACATCAGCTTCTTTTGCTCAGTCCTGCTTCCCTTCCTCTTCTCAGGTGCATTCCCAAGCTCAGGTCCCCAAAAAACTCCTGCATTTCTCAGAGTCTCAGATTTCTCAGAGTCTATTTCCTGAGGAACCCAACTTGCAATGCTCACCAAGACAAAAATTTTTCCAAATGTCAAGCAGTTAACTCATGTCTGAGAATGTGACAGTAAAACATGATGAACATAAACCAGTGTTTCCTGATACCATCTTATAGTACAGGAGCTATATTTACTAGGCAGGGCTGCCACTGGCCCATTCAGCACCTTTTTATGAATTAGAAAAAGGCCCTCTCATTGAATGGATGGGGGCCTGTGGCTACATGGTTATGCGAGTGGAGCGGCAAGGGCTGGATTTCAGCCTGCTAGCTCCTTTGGCCAGACACCCTTAGGCATCGAGTAATCTACACAACAGTACATGATGGCCTCTTTTAGATCAGAGGGCACCAAGGGAACAATTGCCCACTACTCAAAAACAATGCAGTTGCTGGAGGAGAGTGGACAAGTAACAATTTAATTCAACAAATGTTTATACACACGTTTGAAACATCATGGATAGAAGGACATTAGGGATATGAAATATTGCCAAGATGCCTAAAGGTGTAAGAAAAATGAATTAAGAGGTGTCATGATAGTAGTGAAAATACCGCAAGCATCTGAAGGAAACCAGAACATGTCACCCCAAAATATGTCTCCTTGACATACTAATTATTTTGAGTTGAAGGCAATTAAGAAGCAGTAAACGCAGAAAAAGCTCCTCCTTTTCTGCCTAAAGGCAGGAAATAAATGCTCCTTCTACTGGAGACAGATTCTTATCAGCCCAGAGAAAGGTACCAGAGGAATCTGCAAACAAACCTTGTTAAACTAACCCTTATCTTCCTAGTTACTTCTTCACCATTTGCTATTTCTAGCCCAAACCCCTTGGTCTTGTCAATTTCTCATAAATTTATTGTTTCTTTCTCTAAAACATATAAAAGCTTCCTGCTCTGTTCACTTCTTCAGGTCTTCATTCTCTTGTGAAGGCTCCCATGTACATGTAAAAATTCAATAATATTTGTATGCTTTTCTCCTGTTAATCTGTCTTTGTCAGCTTAATTTTCAGACCCAGCCAGGGACCCTAAGAAGGTTAAGGGAAACTTTTTCCTCCCCTACAGATCAAATCTAAGCATGAGATAAGAATGGAAAGAGGACAAAAATCAGCCATGTTAGTGGTCAGGAGGTGAGAGCAGGTAGGTAAGGGTTCAATAAAGGGGGACAAGACAGGGCAAACACTAGGCCTGAGTCTACAGTGGGCAATATGTTCTGGGTGATCATTTCTATACTGAAGTTTTGCTGTATGTCTTATTTTTGTATATAATAATGTTATTTGCTCTTACTGAAATATCTGAGAATGTTCAAAGGATTTTGCAAGTGAGATGTTCCAAACATACAGTCTTCCCCTGAAAAGCAACTGAAAACATGTGCATAATTATCAAACGATACTCGTGTGAATGAATCAAGAAAAAGGTTCTCTGGCAATGACGGACTGATTGTTCTTCACTCTCAGTCCAGAAGGAAGAGTAAAATGGTGAGGGGTGGGGGAAAAGTGCAAGTTGGAGTGAGGGTTGTCTGTTCATTTAGTCTCTTATTCTACAAATATTTATTGAGTTCCTACCTTATACTGCACAGTGAGTTCTATATTGTATATTCTTGTGTCTAAGTAATTTTTCAAAGTAAACAGCATAATCAAATAAACCAATTGATTTTTACAAAGAATTTTCCAATACACCAGATACCGCTCTAGTCTACACCATCTCTGTAACATACTCTCTAAGTGTTAAGTATTGTGTTCCCTGTAGAGGAAAGATCTGAACCGACCTCTTTGCTTCCTTGAGGCAGATTTTTTTTTTTACTCCCATCACTCACCTCTCCTATTTCAAATATGTAACCAACATAGAGAAAAAGAAAGCACCTAATAATCCTCCAAAATACAATAGGTTAATAGACTTGGGAACAAGAAAGAAATAAGATGGAAGCAGAGGAATCTTCTAAACATGTCTTTTCATGCTGTTTTATCTACCAAGTTAAGTCACTCCCTGGTCTAGGCTATCTCTGCACCCGGCAACTCTTCTACTGCTACACGGAGCACATGGAGTTTATAAACTTTCTATTAACTTAGCTCCTTCTCCCACTAGACCTGGGCTGCTGGCAAGCAAGAACCAGGTCTTAATCCTTGCCATATCCCCTGCCTTCGAGTAAACGCTGGTCCACAGGATGGATGCCAATGGTTACCTAGGCCTATAACCTAGAGAATGCATCAAAAGGGTTATCAAGAAAAGGACTGCCTGAAATAGATACTAGGAGTTAGACTCTGTAGCTAGAAAACTCAAAGCAAGAATCGAAGAACTGCCAGTGAGTGAAGGCAAACAAGGAGAGCAGGCTTGGGCAAATCCCTGAAACAAGAACTATGCTCTGAGGAGGCTGTGTGAAGCAAAAAGATGACAATGAGATTCCAGTGCAAAACTAAGAAAATGGGATATTTAGGTTTGCAATATGTTATGTGTTGTACTTTTATATTTATCTTTGTCAGTGTCATCCCCAGTATCTGAAACTTGAGACTTCTGAAGGATCCTCACCAATCCCTCTCCATCATCACTCATGCCCAACAGTCTCAGTTTCTCTCCAGTTTCTTCTTAACCCTTTCCCAGTATTTTATTCCCATTGCTGCCACTTTTTTTTTTAGCTCCCCAATACTTTCACTAGAGTAGTGTTCTCCTAATTCAATTCTGTTTCCAGTCCCTTAAAAACTATTCTATGGTCTGAGAATATCTTCCTAAATTTTGGCTCTGATTCTATAACGTCCTAATTCAATAACCTTCAATGGCCCTCTATTTGCAAAGACCTCCAGAATAAAATTCTAAGTCCTTATTACCATTGTATAAATAACATGGCAGAGTGCACTGTGCAAGGGCAGCAGAGTCAAACAGAACTAAGTTTTGAAAATTGCATCTACCACTTACTAGCCATGTGACTACACAAGTCACTTTTACCCCTCTAAGGCTCAGATTTCCAGAGGGAGAGAGAGGGGATGAAAGCTAAGAAGATTAAAAAAGAATGTGCCACGCCCAGTGCTGGGTACATGACAGGAGCAAGACCTGTATTTCAGCCTTGATGGTGCCCTTACCAGCCCTGGACGCTGTGCTCCTCAAAGCTGTACTCTGTGCTCCCACAGACCTATGATCATAGTTCATATCTTACTTACCCTATTCTGCTTGTATCTTATTTAGTACAAGCATATTTTGATATAATTATTATTTGGAGTAGTTTTTTCTTCCCTTCTAGATTGAAAACACCTCAAGGACAAAGGTTTGATCTTGCACATTGTCTTATCTCCCACAGCACACAGCATTATGTACTGCCTATAATAGGACTCTATAAATGTCTACTAAATTGAATTGAATCATTTTACATGATTTACCCAAGTTTTAAAATAAAAAATTCCTTTTGCTTTAAGAATTAAGAGAAGCAGAACAGAGAATAACCATACTGTAAATACAGTATATCCCGCTAGCACCCAACATAGGCCTTGAAGTATAATCAATGTTCCCTAAACTGTGTTAATTTGTGTGTCACCAACTGAACACCTACTGTGGGGAATACAGTCTTCAAAAGTAAGTGTTTTTAGTCGAAAAAGACTTGGGCAAAAGAGAGGATAGTAATATCTACTTAAATCCATCATTACTACTGGAAAAAAATGCCCAAAGAAATCAGTTCTAATGGTATTGAACAGCAAAACTCTTCTGCTCCAGAATATGCTTTAATTTGAATAGGTTTGTATTCTCTGTTTCCACAGAAACTAAAACCTGAGAAAATGAGCTCAAATTGCATGCAGAAATTATGACTTTTAAGATGCTTTAGCTGAACTGTATTCAGCGGGGGAAAAAAATTATGTTTCCCATTTTATTTCTGGTAAGTAACATGAAGAGCTGATCTTGGAACAGATTACAATGCAGTCACGCTGCTTATTTTTTAACTCCTTATCTTGAAAGTACAATAACCCAAAGTCAAACTTTTAAAATAGAGAGTACAAAAGTTATTACTGACGTAACTTTTAACAGTTGCTGCGACTGATTCTTTAAAAATATATGTCAAAATGCTTACGTTCACGAACTGTTGCCAGAGAGACCCCCGGTTAAACCTTCTACAGCTTTAGACCTTGACCAACTTACTTAACTCCAAATCTTCATCTCCTCACCTGTAAGATGAAGACAACAGGAGCATCTATCTGAGGGGCTGCTGAGGGAATGAAAAGATTAAATGATACTACGGATGAAGCGCTGCGCCGGGCACCAAGGGCGCCATTGACAAATGCTAGCTATAACCATCATCGCCATTATTACGGAAGTTTACCTAGTCGTCATCATTTACAACTGGGTTATATAATATATACGTCGTCAATATGTGATACTGGCGATATATATCATTCTCAGCTACCTTTTGAGAAATACTTTTTCTTTCAAAGGAGACCCCGAGGCTCCCGGCGGCTCTTGCCGCGCGGCCACGGCGCACAGTCCTCACCCTCGGCGCGGTGGCTTCCTCCCGACCGGCTCCGAGGCTGGGCGGCGGGCGCTGCTCCGCGGGTCCCGGCCAGGCCGCCCCGCCCGCCCGGCGGGCATGAGTGACGGCGACAACAGGTGCAGCGCGGCGTCTCCGGAGCACCCGAGTTTGGCGCGTCAGGCCCCGGGGGTCAGAGTTTGGAAACTGCCCTCGTCGCCTGGCACCAGCCTTCCGAAGTCGCCCCTCAGCCAGCGTCCTGTACCTTAGTAAAGCCTGAGGTCACCTCCAACTCTCGAAGCCCACCCGTCCCAGAGGCCGACTTCTCTCCACAGGGGAGGAGAGGGACAGGCGCGCGGCGCATGGAGCTCTGCACGAGCGCTCGCTCGCTCCTCCCCGGCCGCCCGAAAGCAGCCCAGAGGGGCCCCAGAGCCGAGCCCTCGACCGCACCCCCCACGCCCGCCCCGACTCGCCGCACGCTCGGGCCCTGGGACGGCCCAGCTCGGCGACCCCGGGCCACCGCCGAAACCGCCCGCCCGCGCCCCTCCGCGGCTTGCGGCGCCCGCCCGCCCCGCCGCGTCGTCGCCCGCCCCTCCCCACCCCCCGGGGGCAGATTCAGGCCCCGGGTCCGAGCCTGCGCCCCTGCAGCTGCCGCCGCCGCCGCCGCCGCCAGGGGGAGAGAGGCTCCGTCGGGAAACGTGGTGTGGCTTCCTTGGTGTGAGGGCCTTTCAAACTTCAGGTTTCTGGTCGTTTCCCCCGGTGGCTGAGGGGCGTCGAGGAAGATGGAGAGCCAGTGCGGGGCGGTGAGTAGGCGGCCAGGGCCCCGGCCCCGGGGAAGCGGGCAGGGAGCGAGGTGGACTCCGGCCGTGA
Source organism: Ceratotherium simum simum (assembly GCF_057802395.1). Taxonomy (NCBI): domain Eukaryota; kingdom Metazoa; phylum Chordata; class Mammalia; order Perissodactyla; family Rhinocerotidae; genus Ceratotherium; species Ceratotherium simum. The sequence goes on along the minus strand of NC_141908.1, from coordinate 74,115,434 downwards.
GGGGCGGGAAGGGCGAGGGCTAGAGCCCAGACGCCGCTCGTGGGGCGGGAAGAAGCGCGGACAGGGTGCCCGTCGACCGCCGCGAAGCGCGGCCGCCTGCAGGCCCGTCGGCTGTGTCGTGGGGTCGGGGAGGTGCGGCCACCGGCCTCGACTGGGCGTAGGCGGGCCGGGGGGCCTCGGGAGCGGGCGGGAGGCCGGGCCCTGTGCGCCAGCCGATCCGGCGACAGAAACAGCTTTCCCGCCGAAACCGGGCTCGGCGGCGTCTTCGACACTCGCTGCATTCAGATGCCGCCCGCCGCGAGGGGTTGCCAGGGCGGCCGACGCCCCCTCTCCCCTACTAATCAGTGGGGACCGGAAGGCCTGAGGGACCACCTGTGGCCCAGGTCGGACCGCACACTCCACCACCGGGTGCGCGCCGAGCTGGTCGGGGCCGGGAGGGGGAGGGGCGGGAGGCCGAGCAGGCCCAAAGGGCCACGGCAGCGTGCCGCCGCGCCCCGCCCCGCGCCGCCGGCAGCCAATCAGCGCGCACCACACGAGCGCCGCGGGGCCGGCTTCGCACAAGGCCGACGTCGGGTCGGTGCGGTTGAGGGTTCCCGACGCTGCTGCTGGCGGGTTCGCGGGGCAAAATTTCTCGCTGGCTGGCCTTCTTTTCCCTCCCGCACTTTGGTGGGGAGGGGGTGGATCCTCATGTCAGCGCCCAAGTTCATGATGACCTGAGGGAGCCGGAGGAAGTTGTCGCCGCGGCCATTTCCACCAGCGCCTCAACTTGGTGGCCGCGGAGGGGAAGGAGCGCCGAGGCTGTGACCACGACGGTTAGCCCGCCCTCTTGCCGTTGTTCTCGCCGGCGAAGTAGACGATAGACTTCGAGGTTAACCCTCAAGGAGAGGAGGCAGAGAGGGACATTACTTTGGTGGAAATTTTTAATAAACTCTTTAGGGCTAGAAGTTTTACTGAGCTAAGGACGCTTAATTCTAACCCAATAACAGCACCTGCCTGGGTGCTTTTCATACATTTGCAGAGTTATTGCCAGTGGAATGTGAGGCTTGCTTTATTGTTTAACTTAGTGCATCGCTAACCTTCTCCGAGGGCCTTAGGTGTTGGCTCTACCTGAGCCTTGTTACTGCTAACATTAAATACTTTCGAGGTTGTTCCTGTTGTTCTTCAGCCCGCTGCCTAATGCTTGGCATATCGTGAGCAGGAGGAAATGATTCATTCGTTTCTTCATTCGTTCAGCAGATATGTATTGGGCACCTGCTATCTGCCGTCGCTGCTTAGATGCTGCAGCGATAAAACAGGCAAAATCCCTTTTCTCATGAACATTACTCTATAGAGACAAACAATTAACATAAGTAAATTACATAGTATGTTGGAAAGTGATAAGTGGTAAGGAGAAAAATAAAACAGTTGGAACCCACAATAGAGCAGGAGCTTTAGAAACATGAGAATGAAGTGAATTGGATGTAAAAAGTTGATATTTTTCTTTTCTCAGTATCATTTAACTAGTTTCTCAAGACTGGAAATAAAGCACTCCACTTCCGGTCACGTCATCCCTCTCTCAATGAAAAATAATGAAGTTGACTTTTATTTAAACAAATTTGAGAACAAATGAGTTCATCTATTGAACTCTTTTTTAGAAGAAAATTTCATGAAGACTGATTTTTTTTTAATTTTGCAAATAGGTAATTTCTACATTTTCTGAGAAAGCAGGCAGAGACAAGATTATAACTACCAGAGCTGTTCTGTTGCCTCTAGCAGTACAAATCCAGGGTTGAAAAATAAGACTAATCGTCCCAGGATCAACCATTCTGGGCACTATGTCCTACATGTAAAGTGACAAGTTACAGATTACCTCCAAATGCCCAGAGAGGATGCTGTTAAGATTGGATTCCCAATTTCTTTACTTGGAAACTACAACATAGCAATTATTAAATGTGATGACTTTTCTGTCGTTTCGTGGATGTTTTTATGAACTCCCTTATTAGGGAGTGTTTTTCCCCCTTAATGCTAGATATGGAATAGAGCCCCTAAGTCCAACCTATAGCCCCATAGTCACCACTGGCCTAGTCATTTCTCTGTACATCTTGCAGAGATTAATTTAGGGATTATGGCTTTACTGGCCAGTGAAGTGAAAGGTGAGAACAAATGTGAAAAAGAACAACTCTGTTACCTAAGTTGGAAATTCCTTTTCATGTATTTGTTTCTCAGATAATTGAAATTATGAACTTCAGACTTTTTGAAGCACTCATTTAGTATGTTAGACTGCCTCAGAAGTCTGTTTAGTGTTCCTGGAAGGAAAATAATTAGCAAGTTCTTGAATTAGATTCTCTTCAAAATTCTTTTCGCAAGTCTTGTTTTTTTCCAGATGTACCTTGAGAGTCTACTATCTTGCCCTTGTGTAAAGGCTTATATGTTAATATGTACTTATTAAAATCTAAATTAGGTCCTTAAAATTGTAAACAGTGAATATGTACTATGAGCTCAATTCTTTGGTATAAAAATTTATACCTATGAGTTAAAGGTGTATAATTTGTTTTTACAAAATCAGTCCGATCTTCAAATTGACAAGTGGATTTAAAAATTTGACTTTAGAGCTGAAAAACAGTGAACTTGAACATCAGAGTTTGTTAACTTGTCAATGCCCTTTAGCCAGAGACCACCCGGAACACATCTGTAGTTTGATCAAGTTGGGTCTGTTGAATTGTTGCAACAAGGAAGAACATACACCATGGAGCCTCTCAGTAAGAGAGTGTTAGAAAAAATTTATTATAGATTTTAGGCTCGTGTTAAGCCCTTTTTTAGAGAGGGTTTAAGGAAGAAGGGCTTTACTCTGAAATTCGTGTTGTCAGGAAGTGGGAGTAATTCTGTGATTGGGTATGTTAATTCTTATCTAGAAGGCAAGAAAAATAGATCTAGGCTAAAGCTGTTATTGATAAAGAAGGAGCAATCCCTCATATCAGCCAGGATAGAGGATATTTGGTTATTCTTGTGGTTTGGACAGTGCTTTTGTTTTTGTCAGTGTTCAGACATGATTATGGAGTGGTCTTGTTTTTTGTCTTGATGCATCACAGTCACAGAGTAGCCTTGCCTGATGTTGGTGTTGTGTTCATGAGAGACCACCACAGCCTCGCTGTGAGTTCCAAGCCAACTCCCAACAACATCAGGAGCTAGTTGGTTGTGCCAGGCCAGCTCCTAGCCGTCCAGGGCTGCTTTTGTCTTTCTCAAACTTCTTTTTGAATTTAATAGTCCTCCTTAATATTTATAATATTTAAGTAGTATATTTAATAATAGTTAACATAAGTATATTTAAATAATATATTTGACATTTAAGATTTTCTCTGTAGTAGATTCTACATTTCCTATATTTGTTTCCCCACAAGTTATTAGCTCTAATTATAATTTTCATAATATTAGAATAAAATTAAAGTCTAAAATATTGCATTTGTCTAAATGATTCATCTTTTTGAAAAATATGTGTTTTCAGCCTGCATCAAAACTTATACCCAGTGCTAAAAGCTTAAAAGAGTTTTATTTTACAGCAAACATCAAATCAGACGCAAACAGATTCATTATCTCCATCCCCTAATCCTGTGTCACCTGTGCCTTTGAATAACCCAACAAGTGCCCCAAGATATGGAACAGTGATCCCTAATCGCATCTTTGTAGGAGGAATTGACTTTAAGGTACCTATTTATGCATGTAACATAGTGTATTTTTTGCATTAGAAGTTATTTTATTTCTCAGAAATTGTTTCTTTGTGCAACTATAAAAATAATAACATATTTGCTATTTGCATAATGAGTAGTAGGTTTCAAATTGTCTTAATATCGAGAATCTTTTCAACAACAATGGAGGTTAAATAGAGCATACATAATTGTCCCATTTCACATACAAGGAAATTGAGGCTCATTGTCTTGTCTGTAGGCTCCTAGCTACTTAGTGACAGAGTGAAGACTAGAATCCTAGTTTTCTGACCCATAACTCCGTATACCTTATTTCCCATGCCACACTAATTGTACTTTCTTGCACAGTACTCCAATAGTCCAAATAATGAGTGATTACAATTTTCAAAAGAAGACTCAGTTAAAAAAAACACACATGAAACTTAGTCCTGTAAAATCTTGTTTCTTTTTTGTGTGTGTGTGTGAGGGAGATCAGCCCTGAGCTAACATCCGTGCTAATCCTCCTCTTTTTGCTGAGGAAGACCGGCCCTGAGCTAACATCTATTGCCAGTCCTCCTCCTTTTTTTCTTCCCCAAAGCCCCAGTAGATAGTTGTGTGTCATAGTGACACATCCTTCTAGTTCTTGTTTCTTTCTTGCAACATTTATCTCAGATTCCTGAGTAACCCCCTAGACTTCCATCTTTTGCAAATTGCTTTGTAGCGCCTAATTTAGAATTGATCACCAAAAAAGGCCTATGTTATTTTTAGAATAAAGAATCTTAGCAGTAATATATTTAAATAATGTAATCAGCCATTTCCCTTTCAGAGAGGCATAGTTTGTGAGATGCCTGCAGCACGCTACACCTATAGGAAAGGCAAGCATGAACACTTTAAGTGGATTACCCTTACTTCCAAGTGGATATATAGAAGGATTTCCAAGCTTCCCTATTACATATTAGAAATTACGGAGAGAGCTGTCTTTCTTAATTAGGAAAAAAATCCTTGTGCCATTAGGGTATGATATTTGACATTTATAACTCACCATTTCACTATAATCAGTCTGTCACAATTTGGATAGAATTACTTTTTTCCTGCTCAAGAGAAATGTTACACTTAGTGCTGTCAAAATAATGAGTCTTAAGCAAGTATGTGATTGGTTTACTAAAAATAGAAATGATTTATTATGAAACGCTTATTTTTAAAAAGATTTTCTGTTTCTATGGAAAATATTAATGGCTGAGCATAAATATTCAAGTTAAGTATTCTTGTTCAGAATTTATTTGTATTGCTGTAGCTTAGTGTATTTTTTAAATAAATCATCAATAAATGTAAACATTTGTATGGCTAGGTTATTCTAGGTTACTGGAGCCTATCTGCTATGATATGAACTTTGGGAGACCATTGTTACAGTGCAGTCATAGCTTTAAGGTAACTGTTAGGGTTCCCTTTCTTATACCTTTTCCAAAACCACAGATAAATGCCAGCAAGGAAATAGTTTATTGTAGGAGCAAGCAGTCTCAAACTTTTTAAAACTCTTCCTTTTAGAAGTTTACAGCCCATCCCTCATAATATTTAATCATCTTGACTTTCTGTTCCTTACTTTTCAATGAAGAAGTGGAGCTGCAAAACTGAGCTAGTGATTCTTCTGCCAGACAATGTTTTGAATTAATTTGTTTTCAGATCTCTAATAGAAATCCTTATCCTGGCATTGATTCCATTTTGTGTTTATTGAAATAAGAGGCATTCGATTATTCTTAGATTAACTCAGTATTTGTCATCATCTAGTTTAACAGGCTTTAGTTACAAACTAAAAACCAATAATGTATGTAAGTAGTGAGGAACTCAAGAGGTGTAGCTCTACTGTTAGGCATGTCTTTTCCTATGTATATGAAGAAAATTTTTTTCTAGGGATATTTAGAGTTCCTCTTGGGGGCAGTTACAGTTGAACCAGAAAATGAAATTACAATGAATTTAGTGTGAGTACTCTAGGAAAAGGTGTTATGAGTCTATTATGAGACTATTTCAATTAAAACCAGATATGCCAAAACTATCTTTGTAGACATCTTGTACGTTATAGTCTAATTATGACTCAAATTTTTATTTTGAATGTTATCATAATGTCTGTATTTAGCTGAAATGTATATCAAGTACAGATAAAGCAACTAAAAACTTTAAATCTTGTAGCTGCTTCATTGTTATCACAAATTGAGTTCAAGTACTTTTGGAAATATGTTATTTTCCTAAGACCTTACTCTTCTGGAGACAATGCTGATTAAAATAGAGTGACTGGTGTAGGCCAACATAACCTAATTGCACTGCCATGACTGGGCTTCTGTAAGCCGCAAGGACCAATCGTAATATGCCTTTACTTTAGTTATAGCCATGCCTAATTCACATTATTTTTTTAAAAACTGGCCAACTAGAGAATAAGAATTCCTTTAAACAGTAAGCTTTCTTTGTAGTTTTAAACAATTCTGCTTCAAGTTTTTTTATTGATATGTAATAGTTTAACAACATAGTTACTGCATAAAGCGAAGTATTTATATTGATTTTAATAACCTGTTGGTTTCATGCCCTGTTTTTATGATGAGAGGCATTCTTATATCCATATTATTATTTATTTATAAATTTTCTGCCTCCAAAACAAGCATGAGAGTTGTTTCAACTTTTATCAACTAAAAAAAATTTTTTATGTTCTCTTTTTATGCCATTAGACAAATGAAAATGATTTAAGAAAATTTTTTTCCCAGTATGGGTCTGTAAAAGAAGTGAAGATTGTAAATGACAGAGCTGGAGTGTCCAAAGGGTTAGTATCACTATAGATAGTATGTAGAATTAACAAGTGTATTTTTATTGGATTACTAGGTTTTGTATGCTAACTTACTTTGATTCCATTTTTTAAAAAGAGAATTTCATACCCTCTTCTTTCTTCCTACCTTTTGATCTCCTATTTCGTGTGTGTGTGTGTGTGTGTGTGTATGTGTGTATGTATGTATTTTGGAGGGAGGGGGACACAATAATATTCCTTAATTTGTTGGGAAGTTATTCTTGCATGGGCTGAGGGACCATTCAGTGTTAGGTAGCAAGCATTTAATGTTGAGTCGCTAATGTCCAGTAGCTAAGGAACCAGAAGCTGAAGGAATCAGATACTTTTGGAATTGTATACCTGCTTTACACTAGAGAGCTTTATTTGAAAAAAGCTGACACAGAGGAATGTCTGTAGATTGTGCCTCAGAGACCTAATTAGTGGACTAATTTGGGAAATATAATTCTAATGAGAATGATTTTTAATTGCTGAATCAAGGAGAATTAAAATTGAGAAGGAAGCAGTAGGATTTGTCTAGAAATGTCTAATGACCGTAGAAATGTTTTGGTGGATTGGTGTATACAAACGCCAAATTTCAGACAAGAAAAAGATAGTTTACATAGTATACTCACTTAAGAAGTTTGACTGCAGAGTTAAAGAAAATAAAATGGTAAGGCAGTGGAGATCAATAAAGAATTGTGTTTGTTTTCGTGAAAGAGAGGCAAGACATGCATATTTATAGGCATAAGAGAAGAGACCAATGAGGTGGATAAAAAATTATATTAGTAGGAAACAACATGTAAGTGTGACAAGGGGGCACTTTGGAAGAGATGGGATCCTACGGAGAGGTTATTTTTAAAGAAATGAGATACTTCCTCAGACTGACAAACAGTATTAGGATGAAGTGAGATTGTACCTCTTTGGTTTGGCTAATAAAATTTGCAATATCTTGGTAATATCCATTTTTTATCGTTGAAAAATATCCATAGAAATGTAAACTGTATTTCTTGCCTTTTCCCCTGGGTGGTGTATGTGTTCTACCAAAAAATTTAGTGTAAAAATATTTTCTTAACCCTTGTTTAATGTTTGGGCAAATAGAAAAAGAAAAATTCCTTTGTTAGAAAAACAAATTTTATATATAATACAGTAATTGAACTGAAGAAAATAGTAGTCAAGATATTTAGTACTACTCAAAAGAGTTTCCTTAACTAAAAAGAAGTTAAACTTTGGGGGGAATATACCTTTTATTTCTTTTGTTTCTTTTCGTCTACCTATTTTGGCTTTTTGGACATGGCATACGTCGTGTATTTGTTTCTTGAACATTATGTGAATTATACTCTGAAAGTAAGAATTATATGTAAAAAGCAGATATAAAGTCTGGGTTATATATATTTTTAATTGATTTTGTTTGGAAAATATACTAATAATTACATTATCAGTTTATATGTGCTAATAATAGTAAATAATATGTCTGTAAACTCATTTACCAATCTAAAAATATTGTGTTTAAATTTTTAAAGTTTTTTTCTACTTTGATTTCCTATTTAAGCCAGTTTTTTATCTTAAAAGGAGATTATTGCTCTAGACTGAAATTCATTGCATCCTGATTCGTAAGTCAGAACATGAATCTCTCATGCTTTCCTGCGTAACAGCCCAGATCTGAAAACGTTTTGAAATCCCTCTTTTTTTTAATTTCAGTCCCCTGACTCTAAGAGGAGGTGACAGTGTTAAGTTGTGAATGATTCTCCTAAGTTTTGCATGCTGGTGCACCATAGAAAAAGGCTCACTCCTACAGTGGCCCATTCTTAAAAAACAAAAATTTTTTAAATCTTTGTATAATGCTAATATAATGTCCTAAGAAAATATTTAATACATTTACTTAGGTATGGTTTCGTCACTTTTGAAACACAAGAAGATGCACAAAAAATTTTACAAGAGGTAAGATCTTTTGGTGTATTTAACTTCATTTTCGGAACTTCTTTCTTTGAAACTAATCCTTTAAGGTATTTATTTTAATAGTAGGGTTCCAGTGCAAGGATCAATTGCTAAAAAGGAAATTTTTTAACTTATTTACATCTTAAGATTGACATTGGTCTCCAAAAAAATAGAATTAAAGAGTAACTTTATCTGCAGAAAAATTCCAAATCGTTACATGAGTATGGTTGTGAAGTTGTGATATAATTTTTCCCTTTATTTGCTTATACTAATAACTTGGGGATGTATCTTTTCTGAAGTGTTAATAGCACTTTGGATTCCTAAAAACACTACAAATATGAATTCCTAGAGTGAGGTTATCTGAGATTATTTCACTGCTATGAAAAACTATATAAACTAAGAGCATTCATAGAAAAAATCTATAGCCTGCAGTTCAGTGTAATAACTTTAAATTTGATGAACGTAACATTTAATTTTTTTAGGAAAAAATAGAATTTAAATTACATATTATTAAATTACATGCAGTCGATTCTCATTATTCATAGTAGTTGTGTTCTGTAAAGTCACCGCAAACACTGAATTAGCAAATATTCAACTGCTGCTCCAAGAAGAAATACAGGACTAGGTTCCTGCAAGCTTCTGGTCACAATATTTTCATCAATCAATCAATACATAACTTTGTTTTATGTGTGTTTCTGTTGAAAGACGTCGTATCTAATATATATTGTTGTTTCATTAACATTGACTTCATGGCCAACAGCACAATAACTCGTACCTGAATTAAGCCCATCTAACACATATTTTCTGCATAAGGCACATGACAGTCTTCTTGCCCTTAGAAACACTAGCCAGCACGTCAGCACTATGCTTGAGGGCTATTTTAAATAACAAAATCACCAACGTAAAACACAAAAATGTGAAAAACATGGCACTAAATAGAACATGAAAGGGGACACTTGTTTACAGTACAGGAGCTGAAACAAGAAGACAGCCTTGTTTGACCTCAGCTGAGACCGTGTGTGTCAAGAAACTTTTTTTTTTAACTGACGTAACACTGCTTTATAAGATTATATAAATTTCAGGTGTACATAATTATATTTCAACTTCTGTATAGACTGCATCATGTTCATCACCAAAAGTCTAGTTGCCAGCTGTCACTGTACACATGTGCCCCTTCACCCCTTTCACCCTCCGCCCACCTCCTTTCCGTTTGGTAACCGCCAGTCTGTTCTCTGTATCTATGTGTTTATTTATTTGTTTATCTTCCACATATGAGTGAAGTCGTAAGGTATTTGCCTTTCTCTGTCTGACTTATTTCGCTTAGCATAATACCCTCAAGGTCCATCCATGTTGTTGCAAATGGCAAGATTTTGTCTTTTTTATGGCTGAGTAGTATTCCGTTGTATATATATACCACATCTTCTTTATCCATTCATCCATTGATAGGCACTTAGGTTGCTTCCAAATCTTGGCTTTTGTGAATAATGCAGTCAACTCATATTTTTCACCTCTCCGCTCATGTCCACTAATAACCACTAAATTGCCAATGAGTATTGATTTGGAGGTTACAAATAAATTTTAGTGAATAGGCTAATTCCCAAATACAGGATCCATGAATAGAGGATTGACTATTCCCGATGAGGAGTTAGGGTCATAGCATTGGAACTAAGATCCAGATCTATTTAAATACAAATACTTTGCCCTTTCCACTAGGCCTTGCTGCTTTCAAAGGATGTTATAGTCTGAATTTAAAAATTGTTTTTCACTAGTTTTTCCTTATTGGTTTTATTAAAAATAGTGCCAAAATAATAAATTTATTTTTTCTTATTTTAGGCTGAAAAACTTAATTATAAGGATAAGAAACTGAACATTGGTCCAGCAATAAGAAAACAACAAGTAGGGATCCCTCGTATGTATTGAGAACTAACGTATCTTTCTTTCAATATTTTTGCATGGTTCTTTTTTGAAATACTAGACTTTTTGTAGAACTTTACTAAAATATTAGCTTTCTTTCATTTAATAAAATTATTAGCAAAGTTGGTGGTCAAATGAATATTTCTTATCACAAATTAATACATATTAGATTTTGGGGGGCTAGGGAAAAATTTACATAAATAATAATGCTTATATATATTCCATATAGTTATATCTTTAAAGGAAAAATCTGGTAAAAATATAATTTAAAATTTCAAAAGTAATTAGAAGTAATTAAGATTTACTAATTAGAAAATTTTCTAATTAGGAAAGTAATTTAAAATTAGAGTAAAAATACTAAAAGTGAAAATATAGAACCAATCTCAGAAACTGTGCACAGTATGTACTATAATCCAACCACACAAGTCATAATTATCAGAGTGAACAATCCCTTAAAGCTTTAGGAATTGGCTAAGTTATGTGCCTTCCTCAAATTTCAGTGATGCTTTTAACTCTATTCTTTTTTTCTCAGTCTTCCCATTTATTAAATTAGGTACCTTGACACTTAACTATTTATTAAAATCTCTCTATATATATGTAATTGAAATGTACAGCATAGTACCCTATACTAGCCAGTATAATACCCCATACTACCTCTTTGTGTATTTATCAAAATTGTATTTAATTAGTTAATTGTGTAATTAGCTAATGACTGTCTTCCCCAGCAGAACCTAATTTCTATGAAGATAAAGACCATGGCATGTCCAATTTTTTCTTTTCTTTTTTAGCTGTATCATCAGAGCCTAGTTCAATGCCATGTAATTGTGCTCACTCAAAATTTATTTATTTAACAGATAAACCTTTGGTTCCTTGATGATCTTTGGAGGGAAATCCATGAACCTCCTGAATTATGTACAAAATTTTGTTTGAATGTATATGTTTCTGAGGAGAGGGTCTGTGGCTTTCATCAGATTCTCAAAAGGATTGGATTAAAAACCACTAAAATAAGCAGTAACAATACTAGATGAAATGCTTTGAAAATATAAAAGCTGAGAAGTGGTAGTGCTACCTAAAGTGCTAGGCCAGTACTGCTTACAGTGTGGTTTGCAGCCAGCAAATCCTCAGGCCTATCCCAGACTTACTGAATCAAAATCTCTGGAGATGGGGCCCTGGAATTTGTATTCTAATAAACTGTCCAGGTGATTCTAAAGTGTGTTAAATTTTGAGAAGCACTGGTACAGTGGAAGGAGGATTGCCATTTCCAGTAATTTATATAACCTTGCTGGTGGAGTACTTAATCTAACTTGGCTAATATAAATTTTTAAAGTCATCCTGACAAATAACAATATTATTTTTTTATTTTGGGGGGAGGGGTATATATAACTTAACCTGGGAAAAGAGATGGGGACCCAATACTAGCCACGTGAAGAGTTGTGGTCGTGTTTATAATGCAGCAGTTGTAGCAAAGGGAGAATAGAGGATAAAAGAGAGTCATGGCATGAATGAATGTTTGCTGATAGTAGATCTAAAGAATTTGTAGAGTGGAACCAAAATGTCTTCAGCAAAGTAGAACCTTCTCCAACTTCATTGCCTCCACCATCTTTGGCCTTTTACAAATAGGTCTTACTAAGGTCTTAGGAACTTCACTATATAGTCTTCAGGTAACTCTAAATTGTATATAATTTATATTTGTAAAAATAATGACTTTGGTGATAATCTAAATTGTTAAGCTTTGTGTTTCATTATACTTGTATTAAAATCTGAATTGGTGAATTTTTAATAATCCTTATTAAACTTGTTTCTTTTTCTTTTATTCACCTTAGGCTAATAAAAGCTCTAAGGTAGTGAGTTGAAAATATAGTCATGCACCACATAACGATGTTTCAATCAATGACAGACAGCATATATGACGATGGTCCCATAAGATTAGTACCATATAGCCTAAGTGTGTAGTAGGCTGTACCATCTAGGTTTGTGTAAGTACACTCTGATGTTCCCACAACAGTGAAATCAGCTAATGACGCATTTCTCAGAACATATCCCTGTTGTTAAGTGATGCATGACTGTATATACTTCAAAGATACTTTAACATATGGAATTTTTTTTAAAGAATTTGTAACATTGAATTTTTACTATAGCTATATAGGTGTGTTAAGACAAACATTTTCCGGTGTTCAGAAATTACATTTTGAAAAATTAAATTGAACATTTCAATTATTATTATTTAATCTTTGCTTTTAGGTTCCAGTATAATGCCAGCAGCTGGAACAATGTATCTAACAACTTCAACTGGATATCCCTACACTTATCATAATGGTGTTGCTTATTTTCATACTCCAGAGGTAACTTCTGTCCTACCACCATGGCCTGTAAGTAGTTTCATTTTAGAAGAGTTTCCATCTATTACTATCATATTATTTTAAAATATTATTTTATTTCTGAAATATTTCAACCACAGACAAGTACAAATAATAATATAACTATCATGTAGCCACCGCTCAAATTTAGTAGATGTTAACATTTTGCCATATTTAAGTTCTTTTAATAGGGGGAATAAAATATGATAAATTCAGATAAAATCTCCCTGCCCCCATTCTCTTTACCCTCTTTTCCTCCTCAGAGGTAACCAGAATATCTTCCCTGTCCATTTTATATGTTTTTACTACAAATGTAGGTATCCTTAAACAATATATGGTATTGCTTTGGGTGGTTTTTAAATGTTATATAAATAATCTGGTTTTTCTATTGAATGTTATGTTTTTGAGAGTAAACCATGTTGATCCTAGTATATCTAGTTCACTTATTTTAATATTGTATAAGATTCCATCGTATGAGTGTATATTCCCCTATTTAAGGACATTTTAAGTTTGTTCTGCAATCAAGACTACAATGAACATCCAGATCTTGTATGTATTGTGTGCGAGTTTGTCTAGGACAGTGGTCTTCAAAGTTTGTTTATATAGTCTCTAAAATTTTTATGAAAAATTATGAATACTCTCACTCATTTTTAAATTGATATATGAAATTTATCATAATTTTAAATAGTTTAGACATATTATATATTGTAGATTTGCTTTAGATATATTTTTATAAAACTTCATAGCTATAGATTTCGTTTAAGAATAGAAAATGTCCTATGTGTGGATGGATGTTAGCTAGACTTATTATGGTCATCATTTCACAATATATACATGTATTGAATCATTAAGTTGTACACCTGAAACTAATATAATGTTATACGTCAATTATATCTCAATAGAAAAAAAAGAGTAGGGGCCGGTGTGGTGGCATAGTGGTTGGGTTCATGTGCTCCACTTTGGTGGCCCAGGGTTCACAGGTTCAGATCCCAGAGGCAGACCTAGGCACCACTTATCAAGCCATGCTGTGGTGGTGTCCCATATACAAAATAGAAGAAGATTGGCATAGATGTTAGCTCAGGGCCAATCTTCCTCAAGCAAAAAGAGGAAGATTGGCAATAGATGTTAGCTCAGGACCAATCTTCCTCACCAAAAAAAAAAGACTGGAAAATGTCTGCTCTGTAACTCAGTTAACAAAACTAGTAAACCAAATAAAACTAATCAATCAAATAAAACTTAGTTTCTCTTAGAAAATTCTGGCTTTAAGTTCAAATAAATAAGTTAACGTATATCCCTGTGACCAGGATGTAATTTATTTTGCTTCCTTGATGAAATAAGGTACCATCTCCCCTTTAATATTTCCTATACAAGCTCTTTTTGCTTTGCTCTCCTGTTTCTCAAGGGCATTGCCTTCTTGAATTGTCTATTTGTTTGATGCCCTGTTGGTTTTTACATTCCAGAACCAAGCATTATAGCAAGATCAGAATGAGAGAGAAGTGTGCTTTTCATAATGAAGGAAAAGGGTAATTGTGAAAGGGGAGTTTTGAAAAGAAGAATCCATAGTACATAGACACGTTCTCAGACAGATCAAATCAGGAAGGAGGACACAGGAAATTTAGGCTCTGAAAATTAATACTCTTAAACCTATTCCTGCCCATGTACCACTGGAAAATTTTTATGTTCCCCTACCTTGGTCTAGGCTGCGATATATGTGTATAAGTAGAATTTCACATTCATAGAGTAGACACATCTTTGACTTTGGCAGCTAGGAGTTGCCAAAGACCCTCCCAGTGTGTACCAGTTTATACTTTAGCTAAAAGTTTGTAAGAGCTCCATTTTCTCTGTGATATGCCAACCCTTTAATTTACTAGATTTTTAGTGGCAAAATCAGATACGGTTATTCATTCATTCTAAATGCTATGTAAACATTATCTACTGCTGGTCTCTACAATGAAAATAGGCAGTGTCACTGTAAGTCTAGCTGCCGTTTTCCTCTAAATATTTTCTTAGAACTATATTTTCATAATCTTTGGACTAAAAGCAACTTTTCTGATGGTTGTTTTTTAGCATTACTGTGGAAATGAAACCACATGGAAGTAGGAATGTTGTGTTGATTTTGATAGACTGAAGTGGAGTTGATAATATAAAGAAGTGGAAAAATGACATTTCCAATCATAAACCATAAGTTGACTGGGTTTAGGAAACAATTGAAGATAAATTTTATTATAAACTATTTTAAAGAATTTTGCCTAAAATAATTTTTCTATTTTCCTTTCCTCTTATAGTCACGTTCAGTATCTAGTTCCCCTGTGATGGTAGCTCAGCCTGTTTATCAGCAGCCTGCATATCACTACCAGGTAAACATTAAATTACAATGAAAATCCTCTTTGATACTTTCAGTCCTTTTTTGGGTAACTTTCATTCTGTTCTTTCTCATCAAATACTTTTGTAATTAAAAAGAAATAGTTAAGCCTTGATAGCAGTGTTTTTTTTTTTTATGAGGGAACTTAACAGCGTCACACGGGAAGGTGGACTGTTTGCTTCCTTTTACCAAATTTAATGAGGTCAGTTTTGCTCCCCTGGCTAATATTTAATCTAAAAAGTCTTTAGAAGTAATTCCCAAAGTAAGATACCGATATTGGACCACAGGCTGATTTTTATTGTTACCGTTAACATTATGTCAGTTTCTTGTTATTATATTTAATATAATGTATATGAAAATAAGTAATATATTGTGGTTTATATTATAACAGCCTCTCTTAGTTAACCAGCACTCTTCTTTTCATTAATTCTTATGGGAGGCTGGGGATAAGTTAACTATAATGCCAGATGATTTTGGTTTTTGTAAAT
This sequence comes from Ceratotherium simum simum, assembly GCF_057802395.1. NCBI lineage: Eukaryota > Metazoa > Chordata > Mammalia > Perissodactyla > Rhinocerotidae > Ceratotherium > Ceratotherium simum. Next base: position 74,099,913 of record NC_141908.1, on the reverse strand, counting down.
AAAGTGTAATTGGAACACAGCCATATTTGTTTACATATTGTCTATGGCTGCTTTTGTGCTGCAATGGCAGGATTGAGTAGTTGCAACAGAGATACTATGGCCTGCAAAGCTTAAAATATTTACCTTCTGGCCCTTTACAGAAAGTTTGCCAACCTCTGGTCTATAGCATTCAAAAATAAAACCACATTCTCTCATACCTCTGGAATAGTAGAGGAGAATTTATTTCTGTTTCTTTTTTTATTCTTTTTGACCTTTTAAAATAGACCCACATGAGGGGCCAGCCCAGTGTCATAATGGTTAAGTTCGCACGCTCCGCTTCAGCAGCCTGGGGTTGGCAGGTTCGGATCCTGGGCGCAAACCTACCCACCACTTGTCAAGCCATGCTGTGGCAGGTGTCCCACGTATAAAGTAGAGGAAGATGGGCACAGATGTTAGCTCAGGGCTAATCTTCCTCAGCAAAAAGAGGAGGATTGGCAACAGATGTTAGCTCAGGGCTAATCTTCCTCACACACACACAAAAAAATAGACCCACATGAAATGTTACAGTTATTAGAATTCTTTATAGTATTAGACTGGGTTTTGCGGAGATCAGTTATTTTTAAATTCTATTACCGTGCTAAATATAAAACTGTCTAAAGTGTTTCCTTCACATACTAAAAATGGAAGTAACTTAATGGTATTTATTTAAAATATGTATGTAGCGGGCCAGCCCCGTGGCTTAGTGGTTAAGTGCGTGCGCTCCACTACTGGTGGCCCGGGTTCGGATCCCAGGCGCGCACCAACGCACCGCTTCTCCGGCCATGCTGAGGCCATGTCCCACATATAGAAACTAGAAGGATGTGCAACTATGACATACAACTGTCTACTGGGGCTTTGGGGGAAAAAAAAAAGAGGAGGATTGGCAATAGATGTTAGTTCAGAGCCAGTCTTCCTCAGCAAAATGAGGAGGGTTAGCACGGATGTTAGCTCAGGGCTGATCTTCCTCACAAACAAACAAACAAATAAATATGTGTGTAGCATGACTTTTCCTAAGCTGCTTCAGAATTTCAACAGAGGCCCCAAAGACAGAACATTAGATACCACACCATTTAACATGGCAAGCCAAACTTGTGAAACCAGTTTGGGGACCCTTAGCTCATTGCTCGCCTTTAGCACGTGTGAGAGGAGGTTGAGCTTGATGAGGGAGATTGGTAACGAGGCTTTCTTGAACAAGAGCGTTGTCAGAGTGCTATGGCATTTCCTCTTCTCCTTAACCAAGTGAAGAGGACTTCGGAAAATGACTGAGCTTAATATTTTTATCTTGTGAAATTTGTGAGATGGTACCACTTGGACCTGACCGCTCCTAAAAAAATCCAAAGAAGAAGCTAGCGTAGTCTATGAAAGCAGAGCCAGGAGAGAAGGCTACAGTGGGAATGTGTTGAACTTCTATTTACAGCAAGCATAGGTTTATGTTTCCTAATAGCAAGATGTGAACCTCACAGAAAAGACTCATTCCAAAAAACTTTAGGGTGACCCCAGTAAAGAAAGAACCTGTGTGAAGTAGACTTCTAGAATCAAGGGCTAGAATTGCAGTCAGAAGTTTTCAGCAGGGAGATCACCAAAGAATCTAGTAAAGTACCTAACTAGAGTCGGCATTTGAAATCTGCCACACCCCATAAAGTGATGCGTCGTAATTTTCTATCCAGGGTCAAGGAAGAACAGCTCAACACAGTGCTTTTAAAGTGGCAAGGGTGAGAAAGAATAAGGTTGCTTTCTAGTTATGCTCTGTGGAGTCCAGCTCCTCCTTCATTAATTGATTATTCACAGCTGTAGCTCACTTGACATACCAGATTTATCCTGAAAAGTTTCTGTGCAATTTAAAGATTTTATTTATTTTATTTTTTCCCCCCAAAGCCCCAGTAGATAGTTGTATGTCATAGCTGCACATCCTTCTAGTTGCTGTATGTGGGACTCGGCCTCAGGATGGAGGGAGAAGTGGTGCCTCGATGCGCACCCGGGATCCGAACCCGGGCCACCAGCATTACAGCGCGCGCACTTAACCACCAAGCCACAGGGCCAGCCCTGTGCAATTTAAATTTACACTTTGACTCTGGTTTTCTGCTTGAAATAAATTATAAAATGGAAAGTATGTTACCTAGGTATACTCAGGAAAGATTTTGGTACCAGTTTATAACATCATAATATTTTGCAATATAAGAAATAATTTCACTTCACATATTTCTTTCCAGTTATATATATTCATCATCATTCTGCCCTTAAAATTGCCACTTTGATAAGACTCTTACCTTGCTCTTTCGTTTTACAAATTCTAAGATTGGTAGCTTTATCAGTTTTTGTTAGTCAAATCAGGTAATGGCATGGTTTATCAGTATTTATCTCCTTTGTATTTCTCACTTCATAAATAGATAGTATTTTCATTTATCTGACAAATCTTTGTATACATCATTTTATTTCAGATTTTTAATTAAAATATTGTCTTAAGAGATTATACATTATCCTCCCTTTTTGCATGGTATAGTATACAGAATATAGACGTCACATTATCTTGTTCATTATTATAATACAGTGATGTTATCCACTAGCAGTTGAAGTGGTCAGCACTAAATTAGCAGTGACTTGGTTTAGATGGTAGATCCATGGGTCTTGTTTTTGTTTTTGGTTCTTTGACTTTAGTAATGAAAAAAGACTTTGTTAAAAATGGGAAGTAAGTAAAGAATAAAACATTATTAAATAATAAAACTAATTTAAGAAATAAAAAGTCTATCTTTTATATTGGCATCTTACAATAAGTACCTTAAATAATTTGACCCTCTTTTTTTACAATAATAGCTTTATTTAGATATAATTCACATAGCACACAATTCACCTGTTTAAAATGTACAGTAGAGTGGTTTTTACTAAATTCACAGAGTTGTGCAACCACAGCACAGTCAGTTTTAGAATATTTTAATCATTCCACAAAAAAACAAAACAAAACACCTTATCCAGTAGCAGTCACTCCTATTTCCCCCTGCCCCCAGCCCTAGGCAACCAGTAATCTACTTTCTGTCTTTATAGATTTGCTTATTCTGGACATTTCATATAAATGGAGTCTACGTTATGTGGTCTTTCGTGACTGGATTCTTTCACTTAGCATAATGTTTTCAGGGTTTATCCATGTGGTGGCGTGTATCAGTACTTCACTCCTTTTTATGGCTGAATAGTATTCCATTGTATGGATGTATATATCACATTTTGTTTATCCATTCATCAGATGATGGAAATTTGGGTTGTTTCCACTTTTGGACTGTTATAAATAATTCTGCTATGAACATTCACATACAAGTTTTTGTGTGGACATATTTTCATTTCTCTTAGGTCCACTCCTCCTAGGTAGGAGTGGAATTGCTGAGTCATATGATATCTCTATGTTTAACCTTTTGAGGACATGTCTTACTGTTTTCCAAAAAGGCTGCACCATTTTACACTCCTACCAGCAGTTTATGAGGGTTCTAATTTCTCTACATCCTTGCCAACACTCATCATCTACCTTTTTGATTATAGCCATCCTAGTGGATATGAAGTGGTATCACATTGTAGTTTTGGTTTCCATAATATTGATTATCTTTTCATATGCTTATTAGCCTTTTTTATATATCTTCTTTGGATAAATGTCTATTCATATCCCTTACCCATTTTTAAATTGGGTTACTTGTCTTTTTATTATTGAGTTATAAGAGTTCTTTATATATTCTAGATACAAGTCCCTTATCAGATATATAATTTGTAAATATTTTCTCCCATCCTGGGTTTATTTTCACTTCTTTGATGGTGTCCTTTGCAGCACAAAAGTTTTTAATTTTAATGTCCAACTTTCTCTTTTTTCTTTTGTTACTTTGTTGCTTGTGCTTTTGATGTCATAATTTTAAAAATTACCTAATTCACAAAGATTTACACCTATGTTTTCTTCTAAGAGTTATATAGCTTTGGCCCTTACATTTAGGTCTTTGATCCATTTTGAGTTATTTTTGTATATGGTTTGAGGTATAGGGGTCCAACTTCAACATTTTGCATATAGATAACCAGATTTAACCCTTGTTTATAATCTGGGTGGGTTCTTTTTTTTTCTTTTTTTTTTTTCATTTTAGGCCCCTGCACAATGTCTACCAGGACAGTGGCAGTGGGGTGTTCCTCAGGTAAATATTAGCTTTTTTTTATTGTGTTTTTGTGAAGACTGCATGAATATTAAAGTCAGGAGAACTAGATTTGAGACCTTCCTCTTCTGTTTATTAACTGTGATACCTTTGGTTCATTTAATCATTATATTTCTCAGCTTCCTCATTTGTAAAATGGAAATAATGATACTATACCTTTGTAAGTTTCCTCACATGATTTTTGTGAAGATCAAATGAGATCATGTAAATGAAAACATTTTATAAATGAGTGCTATATAAACATGAAAAATTATTTTTACTATTAGTATTATTGGAAAAATTTAGCATTTTTCTAGCTTTACTTCAGATTTTGCTTCAGTTTGATTTATGCTCCTAAATGAGTATTCCATCTCCCAACTTTTGATAACAAATAGTATATCACCAAACATATTGTTTAATGACATTTCCCACTTCCATGGGAAGTCACAAAGCTGAGAATAGATATGTATGCAATATACCATAGGTTGTATTATTACAACCTTTAACAGTGATCTCAATATAATTGTTATCTGAATTTATATATGAGGTTCGGAAGCACTAAGAACTTTTAGTACTTACCAGTGATAAAGTTCTTTCATGACAACTACACAACTGGAATTTATAACGACCCAGAGATCCTAGTTTCTTGCTAAGATAATTCTTTGCTATCCCTGAAAAAGAACTTTAGGAAAATATGAAACAAATATTTCTCTCATTTGTTGGGTAATCATTTGTTTAATTGAAATAACTAGTCATATCTGAATTAGAAATACGGTTTTATGTTTTAGTCTCCTGCCTCTTCTGCTCCGTTCTTATACCTCCAACCTTCTGAGGTTATTTATCAACCAATGGAAATTGCACAAGATGGTGGATGTGTTCCTCCTCCACTGTCTCTGATGGAAACTTCAATTGCAGAGGTATGTATTAGTCTCAAAGTAATTTATCTATAATTACCTCATCTTAACATTTATTTCTTTTTCTTTTCTAAAAGTATTTGTTCAAGACCCTCATTGAAGCTGCACATCTTATATTTTCTTTGGTTTATTCACATCTCTTCCCCTTTTTTATATGTAAGAATGCTTCATCTTAGACTCCTTCACTAACTAGTTCTGAACCATTTCTCAAATCAGCTGTTCGCTCTACCAAGCTAATCCCTGACCCAATCTTCTTCTAAGAGTAGGATACCAAATGCTTCTTCTGATTTGCCTGTCAATCTGTATTGTTGCTAACATTCTGTCAATTGAAAGCATATAAAAATTAAGTCAAAGAAGAAAAATTCTAAAAAAAATTCTTCCTTCAAAAATTAATAAGTGAAGTACAGTACCTTTTTTTTTTCTTCTTTTTGTATTAGCCTTATTCTGATCATGGAGTTCAAGCAACGTACCACCAGGTTTATGCTCCAAGTGCCATTGCTATGCCTGCACCTGTGATGCAGCCTGAACCAATTAAAGTAAGCAGTTTGTTTTGATTTTTTTTTCTGTTTTTCTTCAGTCATATTTCAAGTTTTCTAAATTTCTCTTCTGAAAAGGAACAACTTTGCATATTTATATCACATGGGTGATGATATAATTAGTGAACTAGTGAATTAGTGAACTCTTTCCTGTGAAGGAAATACAATTCTAAATTAACTATAATTCTTATTAATTAATTTTGAATAAGTTATGGATTTTTGACCACATATGGTCAAAAATGTTTTATTTACTGTGGTAAAATATATATAACTTAAAATTTGCCATTTTTAAGTGTACAACTAAGTGGTATTAATTACATCCACAATGCTGTGCAAATTCATCACTATCTATTTCCAAACTTTTGTATCACCCCAAATAGAAACTCTACATTAAGCAATAACTTCCCATTCCCCTCCTCCCTCCAGTCCCTGGTAACCTCTAATCTACTTTCTGTCTCTGTGAATTTGCCTAGATATTTCGTAAACTCAGATTTTGACTGTGATAAAAGCATGTAACATTTATGGGGAGAAGAAAACAGTTCATGATCTACTTTTCCAGTTTGAGAATTGTGCTCATGCATCCTAAATCGGATCCAGGTCAGAGTGGTAATCTAGTTAGATCTTACCCCCATATGTGCACAACCTCCTTCAATAACATCTGGCACCAGAATGGTGCATTTGTTGTAATTAATGAGCCTACACTGACACATCAGTATCACCCAAAGTCCGTAGTTTACACTAGGGTTCACTGTTGGTGTTATACATTCTATGGGTTTTGACAAATGTATAACGACTTGTATCCATCATTATACTATCATACAGAATAGTTTCACTGACCTAAAAATCCTTTTTGCTCTGCCTATTCATGTCTCCCTCTCCCCAACCCCTGGCAACCACTGATATTTTTTGCTGTCTCCATAATTTTGCCTCTTCCAAAATGTCATATAGTTGGAATCATACAGTAGGTAGCATTTTCACATTTCCTTCTTTTACTTAGTAATACACATTTAAGGTTCCTCCATGTCTTTTCATGGCTTGGTAGCTCATTTCTTTTTAGCACAAAATAGTGTTTCATTCTCTGATGTACTACAGTTTATTTATCCATTCACCTACTGAAGGGCATCTTGGTTGCTTCTAAGTTTTGGCCGTTATGAATAAGGTTGCTGTAAACATCTGTGTGCAAGTTTTTGTATGGACGTAAGTTTTCAACTCATTTAGGTAAATACATGAGAATGCAGTTGCTAGATTCTATGATTAGTGTGGTTAGTTTTTTAAGAAACTGCCAAACTGTCTTCCAAAGTGGTTGTACCATTTTGCATTCCTGCCAACAATGAATGAGAGTTCCTATTGTTCCACAGCCATGTCAGCATTTGGTATTGTCAGTGTTTTGGATTTTTGTCATTCTAATAGGTGTATAATGACATCTCGTTGTTTTAATTTGCAATTCTCTAATGACGTATGATAAGTATATTTTCATATGTTTATTTGCCAGCTGTATGTCTTCTTTGGTTAGTGTCCTGTGAAGGCCTTTGCCCCATTTTTTAATCAGGTTGTTCATTTTCTTATTGTTGAGTTTTAAGACTTCTTCGTATATTTTGGATAACGTTCCTTTATGAGATATGTTTTTTGCAAATATTTTCTCTCAGTCTGTGGCTTGTCTTCTCATTCTCTTGACACTGTCTCTCACAGAACAGAAGTTAATTTTAATGAATCCCAGGTTATCAATTATTTCTGTCATGGCGTGTACCTTTGGTGTTGTATCTGAAAAGTCATCAAGCCCAAGGTCATCTAGATTTTCTCCTATGTTATCTTTTATGAGTCTTATAGTTTTACATTTTGAATTTAGGTCTGTGATCAATTTTGAGTTAATTTTTTTGAGGAGTGTAACATCTGTATCTAGATTCACTTTTTTGCATGTGGATATCCAGTTGTTCCAGCATCGTTTGTTGAAAAGACTATCTTTGTTCCATTGTATTCCATTTGCTGCTTTGTCAAAAATCAGTTGACTATATTTATGAGTCTATTTATGGGCTTTCTATTCTGTTCCATTGATCTGTTTGTCTTTTCTTTTGTCAATACCACACTGTCTTAATTATTGTTGCTTTATAATGTTTTGAAGTTGGGTGATGTCAGTCTTCCGACTTTGTTCTTCTCCTTTAATATTATATTGGCTATTCTGGGTCTTTTGCCTTATCATATAAACTTTAGAATCACCTTGTTGATATCCACAAAATAACTTGATGGAATTTTGATTGAGATTTGTTGAACTGTAGATCAAGTTGGGAAGAACTGACATTTTGACAATTTGGAGTCTTCCTATCTAGGCACACAGAATATCTCTCCATTTATTTAGTTCTTTGATTTCTTTCATCAGAGTTTTGTAGTTTTCTTCATCTAGACCTTGTACATATTTTGTTAGATTTATACCTAAGTATTTCATTTTTTTATTAATTTCTGGTAAATAGAAAAGTAATTGACCTTCTATCCTGCAGCCTTGCTATAATTGCTTATTAGTTCCAGGAGTTTTTTGGTCATTTCTTTCAGATTTTCTACGTAGATGATCATGTCTTCTGCAAACAAAGAGAGTTTTATTTTTTCTTTCCCAATCTGTATACTTTTATTTCCTTTCCTTTTCTTGTGTTATTGTGTTAGCTAGGACTTCCAGTACAATGTTGAGAAGGAGGAGTGAGAGGGGACATCCTTGCCTTGTTCCTGATTAATAATTTTTATTACATTTAAAAATAGAGCAGTGATACCTTTGAGTCCACTAAATGCTCACACAAGTAATTTTTTAATGTAACATTACAACAGATATTATGTAATTTAACCTGATATTCTAAAAAAGATCCATTGACATTTTTCTCATTTATTCCTTTTACTTTATTCCAAAACAAGACAAACAAAACAATTTAAGTCATCTCCTGCTAGTTTCAATAAAAAGTACGTGTACATGAATTTTGCCATACATAAACAAAGTAGCCATTAACAATTCTAAAGTAACAGTTAAAATTAGAAGAAAACTATGGACTCAGGGCATGAACAGAGCTGAATGTAATCTTAAGGGTGAAGTCTGATTAATTGTATCTATAACACTTCAAATATTATTTTTCAAATGTTATGTTCAATAAATGTTTGAGGAATTGAACTGCTGAGAATGAGTTGTTACTTAAGGCTTGTCATATGGTAGATAAAGTCCATATGATATGTCTTTACAAGGGGCAACTTATTTATGTGATTTATTAATTAACTAATAGCCCATAATTCATTTAGATTCTACCATATTTGACAGTACATAGTAATATGTGACAGAAAGAACAATAGATAATTTAAATCTGTAAATAATTTAAAGTTTTATTTTAGCTATAGTTTTAATCTCATCCTCCAATTAAATCCTTTTTTTTTTTTGGTGAGGAAGATTGGCCCTGAGCTAACATCTGTTGCAGTCTTCCTCTTTTTGCTTGAGGAAGATGGTCCCTGAGCTAACCAGTCTTCCTGTATTTTGTATATGGGACGCCACCACAGCATTGCTTCACAAGTGGTATATAGGTCCATGCCCGGGATCCGAACCTGTGAACCCCGGGCCGCCAAAGCGGAGCCTGCAAATTTAACTACTATGCCACCGGGCCAGCCCCAAATTAAATCTTTTTTGTCAGATTAGAAGGATAAACAAACTGATTTGATTTTGCCTCTCTTTCCTTATTTTTAAGAAACTTTCTTAAGGAGCATTCTAAAAAGGAAAAATAAATTACTAAAAGTCAAGATAGGAAGTGAAAATAAAGGAGTTGAGGTAACTTCCAGGTAGTATAAACATTATAGGAAAAAGACAAAATGGGCGGTATGAAACAGAAAATATATCCTATAAATATTTTTCAGGTGAAAATTATTTGGCCAATTTTTAAAGTTGAGAGGAGGTTTTTAAATAAACCTTGGTTAGAATTTCCAGAATGACATAAAGGACTCTTCCTTAAAGGTTTACAAGATGAAACAGGAGGATTTTTTCACTTTGCAATGAAGAGCTTATACTGTTTAGGTTGAGAACATTTCATTGGAGAAAGAATAAAGAAAGATAAGGTATTTTGCAATTTACAAGTACTTTAAAATCTGTTACTGGTGTTCATTCTGAAGTTTTAAAGATAAGCAACAAATACAACACCCTCAAGCAGTACTGTTTCATGAAGAGTATAACTAAAGTCTGAAGTACTGATGAAAGAATGGCCAAGAGAATGTATAAGAAATTTCAGTATATTTTATCTGATTTAGTTTGTGGAGAAAACTAACTCAAATTGACAGAACCTTGTCTTAAGTCTGAGGAATGAAAAAGTAAGCAGAAAATGACTGCTTTGGTAATACAAAAATATAGAACACTTTGTTAAAAAGTGGACCACTGATGTACAGCATGGTGACTATAATTAATAATACTATATGGTATATTTGAAAGTTGTGAAGAGAGTAGATCTTAAAAGTTCTTATCACAAGAAAAAAGTTGTAACTATGTGAGGTTTTGAGTGTTAACTAGACTTATTGTGGTGATCATTTTGCAATATGTACGTATATTGAATCATTGTGTTGTGTGTACCCCTGAAACTAATATCATGTTATATGTCAATTATAGCTCAATTGTAAAAAAAATTTGTCGAAGGAAAAAAACGTGGTCCACTGACATATGTAATTATGTCCAGGTAACATAAGTTTGAGGTAAAAGTTATCTGTAAACTTTATTTTTAAAAATGGATAAGATCAAGAGAAAGGAAAAAAAAATTTAAGCATGAGTGTGAAGTCTGAGATAATTCTCTCAAAGATGCATGAAGCTGATGGTTTTATTATTTATTTTAAAAATTTGCTTCTTTGAGCTACATGTGTAAGGAATAGCTAATATTGATAACGTTCTTCTCTTTTTTGGGGTCACTTATATTGTTCTTCTCAGATGTTTTGTGATTTTTGCCTTGAGACAATTTTTTCCTGCAAGTATCATCAGCTTAAGATGGTTGGTAATATTTAGAGGAGTGGAAAAAAATAGAGGGGTGGATAGTGGGCCAAACCAGGCCCTGGCTCATGCAGTGGTTTGAGAAGGAGTGGGGTTTTCATGCCCAGGACATAGAGCTCTTGGTACCATCATCCAGGCTTTATGAACCCACTTGTTGCCATTTCAGCAGGCAACCTTGCCTCCCAGAGAGTCAGTCTCTCAATATTTCTGCCTTGCACAATGCTTTTCTTTGACTATACGTAGTACTCATTATAGTCAGAGAATATGACTAGTACAAATTTATTGAATTTGTGGAGATTTACTTTGTGAGTAAAATATTACCAACTTTTGGAAATGTTCTATGGATGCTAGAAAAGAAATAGCTTTCTCTTTGCAAGGCACAAAATTCAATATGTATTATTCATCTATAATATTTTTTAGGTCTTATTTATTGAAATCTGAGTATGATCATGATATTAAAGTCTCCCATCACAGTTGTGTCTCTCCTGGTATTTCTAGCAGTTTTTACTTTATGTTTTTGATGTTACATTATTAGACTTATTCATTATAGATTTAACCTTTTATCACAATAAACTGGCCTTCTCTGTCTTGTTTAGTACTTTTTACTTTGAAGTTTACTTTCTTGTATTAACATCATCCTGGGTTTTTTTCTCCTACTGTTGTTCACGTTTGCCTTATGTATCTATTGGCTGGAAAAACTCAATCTGGTGTTCTTTGCTCTTTTGACGTTAATTTTATTTTTATTAAAGTAATCAATACGTAGTTTTAAAAGTCAAATAGTGGTTAAAGAGTAAGGAAAAAAGGGACCCCCCGCATCCCACTTCACTTCTTGAGAGGTGGCCACATTCACTTGTTTGAGTTGTTTCTTCTAGTATTTATTTCCATATTCCTATCTCTATTAACTGAACGATATGGTAGTAAGAATTTTAACCCCCTTATATCTCTTTAGTTTCCCATCCTCTTTATGTCATAAGTTTTGCTTAAATTTATGTTATTTTCATTATTATGCTTAAGGAAATACTGTTCACTAATGAGCCTAAGGAAATACTGTTCACTAATGAGCCAGGTGGTGTGCTGTAATTACGTTTTCTTTCTTGAACAACTTTTTGTTTGTCACTAATTGCTTGCTTTTTCTCCATTCATGTAATTTTCTTTAAACCTATGGCTAAGTCTCTCCATACCCTTCAACAGCTTTGTAAGATACCTAATATAATTTTCTACACAAAAATTATTTCCTACAGAGAACCATCCTGAGTCTTGCTCTAATCTAGACTGGTTGCTCTCTAAATCAGCTCAACAGCCGTCACCATGACTTCCTTTTGTTGTCATCCTGGGAATTCCCTTTGCCTCTGCCCTGTGTTGGATGCCTCTTTGGTTGTTGGTTTTTTTTTTTTTTGATCCAATGTCTTTTCTTAGTTTATTCTCTTGTTTGGCAAAATACATGCTCAGTAGCATCCTGAGAAAAGATGCATGTGATATAAATTTTTTGAGACTCTACTGTATGAAAATGTCTTTTTAATTTATACTTATCTAAATTTTAAAGCTTTGCTCCATTGTTTTCTAGCTTCCAGTGTTGCTGATCCTTTGTATATGATCTGTTTTCTCTCTCTAGGAGTTTTTAGGATTCTTTTATTCCTACCATTCTGAAATTTCACAATAATTTACCTTAATGTGACTCTTTTGCAGTAATTGTGCCAAGTAGTTGGTGGGCCCTTTTAATCTGGGGAAGCTTGTCCTTAACACTGTAGGGAATTTTCTTATATTATTTTTTTTTTGCTAATTTCCTCCTAACTATTTGTCTGTTTCTTTTTCTGGAATTAATATTTGACTTCTTGGATTAATCTTCTAATTTTATCTTTTTCTCTGTTATTATTCACCTCTGTCTTCTTTTTGTTCTATTTTCTGAAAGCTTTTGCCTATAATATCTAACCCTTTCACATGTAATTTATTCCAATTATCATATTAGTGGAAAAACTAGTGAAATTTAAATAAGGTGTGTAGTTTAGTTAAGAGAATTGTATTAATCCTGTATCAGTGCCCTCCAGTCAAACATTTCCAGAAACTCTATTATTTCTACAAATTTTCTATCTGAAATTATTTCAAAATACAAAGTTTAAAAAAAAATTAAAAGGACAAAGATATTTGAGAAAAAATGAAGTGTTTGCCAGGATGTCTTTACATGGACCACTTCTCATTAATTTTCTCTTATTTCTGAGAGGATATTAGTTATAGTATATACACTATATTACAGTAGTATATTTTCTTCTGCTCCTTGCATGGTATGTTTCTTCTGAATTTCTTTTTTTTTTTTTTTTTTTTTGGTTTTTTTTTTTTTGGTCTCTTATTCTAGAGGCTATCTTCTGGTGTGACTGTATGTCCATATTGAAGAGGGAGGCACTAAAATCCTGATGGGAAGTTCTTTATGCATGGATGGGTTTGTCAGGGAGCTTCACTGTAGGGATTTCAGTGGGCCATTGCTAACTTTTTCTCTGTGGCAGAGACCATACATGGGTTAGAATCCTGGATTTGCCACTTACTTGCTATGCTACCTTGGGCAAGTTACTTTTTATGCTTAAAGTGATCAAGGTTAACATTACCAGTACTCAGATATATTGACATCTTGTATCCCCTGATATGATACACTGAGAAGGCACATCACTTCTGCAATATTCTTGTCCTAAATACATAACTTCTATGTAATCAAAAGAAAATATCAGACTAAAAATTTTTTATACGGATAGTCTGCAAAATAACTGACCAGTACTCTTTAAAAGTGTCAAGGTCAGAAAAGACAAGAAAAGACTGTGTAAATTTCACACATTGGAGGAGAATAAGGAAACATGACAAATTAATGTAATGTGGGATGGTGGAATGGAAAAAGAACAGTAGTGGAAAAACTGGTCAAGTTTAAATGGGGTCTGTAGTTTAGTTAGTAGTAGTATACCAACGCTAATTTTTTGTTTTTCCTAATTGTTCTATGATTATATAAGTTGTTAAAGTTAGGAAACTTGGGATCAAGGGATGCATGAACTCTGTACTATTTTTGCAGCTTTTCTGTAAGTCTAAAATTATTTTAAAATAAATGGTTAAAAAAAGTTAAAAGGACCAGGATATTGGGGAGAGGGAAAGAGATATTTGCCAGAATATTTATGCGTAGATTGCCTCTCATTAATTTTGCTTGAAGCATGGTGAATCCTTTTTGACTTCTAAATTCAAACAAATCAAGGGTGTTTTTTGTTTTACCGTTAAATTTTCTGCTCATTCTTTTTGTTCAATTTGTTCTGTATTCTTTTTTTTTTATTGAGGTCATAATAGTTCATAACAGTGAAATTTCAGTTGTACATTATTATTTGTCAGTCACCATATATATGTGCCCCTTTACCCATTATGCCCACCCCTCAACCCCCTTCCCGTCTGGTAACCACTAATCTGTCTTCTTTGTTCATGTGTTTGTTTATCTTCCACATATGAGTGAAATCATACGGTGTTTGTATTTCTCTGTCTGGCTTGTTTTGCTTAAAACATAATACCCTCAATGTCCATCCATGTTATTGCAAATTGGACAATTTTCTCTTTTTTATGGCTGAGTAGTAAGCCATTATGTATATATATATACCACATCTTCTTTATCCATTCATCCGTCGATGGGCGCTTGGGTTGCTTCCACGTCTTGGCTATTGTGAATAATGCTCCAGTGAACGTAGGGGTGCATAAGTCTCTCTGAACTGTTGATTTCAAGTTCTTTGGATAAATACCCAATAGTGGGATAGCTGGGTCATATGGTATTTCTATTTTTAATTTTTTGAGAAATCTCCATACTGTTTTCCATAGTGGCTGCACCATTTTGAATTCCCACTAGCAGTGTATGAGAGTTCCCTTTTCTCCATATCCTTTCCAACATTTGTTATGTTTTGTCTTGGTAATTATAGCCATTCTAACAGGTGTGAGGTGATATCTCGTTGTAGTTTTGATTTGCATTTCCCTGATGATTAGTGATGTTGAACATCTCTTCATGTGCCTGTTGGCCATCTGTATATCTTCTTTGGAAAAATGTCTGTTCATATCCTCTGCCCATTTTTTTTTTTTTTTTGTGAGGACGATCAGCCCTGAGCTAACATCTGCCAATTCTCCTCTTTTTGCTGAGGAAGACTGGCCGTGGACTAACATCCATGCCCATCTTCCTCCATTTTATATGGGACGCCGCCACAGCATGGCTTGACAGGCGGTGCATCAGTGCACGCCCGGGATCTGAACCAGCAAACCCCAGGCCACCGCAGTGAAGCGCACGCGCTTAGCAACTTGCGCCACCGGGCCAGCCCCATCCTCTGCCCATTTTTTGATCAGATTGTTTGTTTTTTTTGTTGTTGAATTGTATGAGGTCTTTATATATTTTGGAGACTAACCCCTTGTTGGATATATGATTTACAAATATTTTCTCCCAGTTGGTGGGTTGTCTTTTTGTTTTGTTCCTGGTTTCCTTTGCCTTACAGAAGCTCTTTAGTCTGATGAAGTCCGATGTGTTTATTTTTTCTTTTGTTTCCCTTGCCTGAGTAGGCATGGTATTCGAAAAGATCCTTCTAAGACCAATGTCAAAGAGTGTACTGCCTATATTTTCTTCTAGTTTTATGGTTTCAAGTCTTACCATCAAGTCTTTAATCCATTTTGAGTTAATTTTTATGTATGGCAAAAGATAATGGTCCACTTTCATTATTTTGCATGTGGCTGTCCAGTTTTCCCAGCACCATTTATTGAAGAGACTTTCCTTTTTCTGTTGTATGTTCTTAGCTCCTCTGTCAAAGATTAGCTCTCTGTAGATGTGTGGTTTTATTTCTGGGTTTTCAGTTCTGTTCCATTGATCAGTGTGTCTGTTTTTGTACCAGTACCATGCTGTTGTGATTACTATAGCTTTGCAGTATATTTTGAAGTCAGGGATTGTGATGCCTCCAGCTTTGTTCTTTTTTCTGAGGATTGCTGTAGCTACTCAGGTCTTTTGTTGTTCCATATGAATTTTAGGATTCTTTGTTCTATTTTGATGAAGAATGTCATTGAGATTCTGATTGGGATTGCATTGAATCTGTATATTTCTTTAGGTAGTATGGACATTTTAACTATGTGTATTCTTACAATCCACGTGCATGGAATACCTTTCCATTTCTTTATGTCATCATCGAATTCTTTCAATATGTCTTATAGTTTTCATTGTATAGGTCTTTCTCCTCCTTGGTTAAATTTATTCCTAGATATTTTATTCTTTTTGTTGCGATTGTAAATGAGATTGTATTCTTGAGTTCTCTTTCTGTTAGTTCATTCTTAGAGTACAGAAATGCCACTGATTTTTGTGAATTGATTTTGTACCCTGCAACTTTGCTGTAGTTGTTGATTATTTCTAATAGTTTTCTGATGGATTCTTTAGGGTTTTCTATATATAAAATCATGTCGTCTGCAAATAGCAAGAGTTTCACTTCTTCGTTGACAATTTGGATACATTTTATTTCTTTTTCTTGCCTAATTTCTCTGGCCTAAATCTCCAGTACTATGTTGAATAAGAGTGGCAAGAGTGAGCACCCTCGTCTTGTTCCTGTTCTCATAGGTATGGCTTTCAGATTTTCCCCATTGAGTATGATGTTGGCTGTGGGTTTGTCATATATGGCCTTTATTAGTTTGTGTTACTTTCCTTCTATACCCATTTTATTGACAGTTTTTATCATAAATGGATATTGGATCTTGTCAAATGCTTTCTCTGTCTCTATGGAGATGATCATATGGTTTTTATTTCTCATTTTATTAATGTGGTGTATCACATTGATTGATTTTCAGTTGTTGAACCATCCCTCCCTGCGTCCCTGGTATAAATCCCACTTGATCATGGTGTATGATCCTTTTAATGTATTGCTGTATTCATTTTGCCAATATTTGGTTGAGGAGTTTTGCATCTATTTTTCATCAGCAGTATTGGCCTGTAATTTTCCTTCTTTGTGTTGTCCTATCTGGCTTTGAGATGAGGGTGATGTTGGCCTCGTAGGAAGTGTTCTGTCTTCTTCAGTTTTTTGGAATAGTTTGAGAAAGATAGATATTAAATCTTCTTTGAATGTTTGGTAGAATTCTCCAGAGAAGCCATCTGGTCCTGGAATTTTATTCCAGGGGTGGTTTTTGATTACTGTTTCAATCACTTTACTTGTGATTGGACTATTCAGATTGTCTACTTCTTAATTCAGTTTTGGGAGGTTGTATGAGTCTAAGAATTTATAGGTCTGGTCTAGGTTGTACAATTTGTTGGCATATAGTTTTACATAGTATTCTCTTATAATGTTTTGTGTTTCTGTGGTATCTGTTGTAATTTCTCCTCTTTCATTTCTAATTTTATTTATTTGAGCCTTCTCTCGTTTTTTCTTAGTGAATCTTGCTAAGGGTTTGTCAATTTTGTCTATCTTCTCAAAGAACCAGCTCATAGTTTCATTGATCCTTTCTACTGTTTTTTTGGTTTCAATTTCATATTTTTCTGCTCTTTTGTTATTTGCTTCAATCTGCTGACTTTGGGCTTTGTTTGTTCTTCTTTTTCTAGCTCTGCTGGTGTAGTTTAAAATTACTTATTTGAGATTTTTCTTGTTTATTGAGGTGGGCCTGTATGCTATGAATTTCCCTCTTGGGACCACTTTTGCTGCATCACATGAGTTGCTATGATGTATTTTCGTTTTGATTTATCTCCAGATATTTTTTTCTCTTTTTTCTTTTTTTTTTTTATTGTGGTAACATTGGTTTATATTTTGGGTGTACATCATTGTATTTCAATTGCTGTGTAGATTACATCATGTTCACCACCCAAAAACTAATTACAGTCCATCACCATACACATGTACCTAATCAACCCTTTCACCCTCATCACTCCCCTCTTCCCCTCTGATAAGCACCAATCCGATCTCTGTCTCTATGTGTTTGTTTTTTGTTGTTTTTATCTTCTATTTATGAGTGAGATTTGGTATTTGACCTTCCCCTTCTTACTTATTTTGCTTGGCATAATACCCTCAAGGTCCATCCGTGTTGTCATAAATGGCCAGATTTCATCTTTTTTATGGCTGAGTGGTATTCCATTGTGTGTACATACCACATCGTCTTTATCCATTCGTCCCTTGATGGGGTCCTAGGTTGCTTCCAAGTCTTGGTTGTTGTGAATAATGCTGCAGTGAACATGGGGGGGCATATATCTTCAGGCATTCATGTTTTCACGTTCTTTGGATAAATACCCAGCAGTGGAATAGGTATATTGTATGGCAGTTCTATTAATTTTTTGAGGAATCTCCGTACTGTTTTCCATAGTGGCTGCACCAGTTTGCACTCCCACCAGCAGTGTATGAGAGTTCCCTTCTCTCCACATCCTCTCCAACACTTATTATTTCCCCTGTCTTGTCAATTATAGCCATTCTGACAGGCGTGAGGTGGTATCTCATTCTAGTTTTGATTTGCGTTTCCCTGATAATCAGTGATGTTAAACATCTTTTTATGTGCCTGTTGGCCATCTGTATATCTTCTTTGGGAAATGTCTCTTTAGATCTTTTGCCCACTTTTTAATTGGCTTGTTAGTTTTTTTGCTGCCGAGATGTATGAGATCTTTATATTTTGGATGTTAACCCCTTATGAGATATATGGTTTGCAAACATCTTCTTCCAATTTTTAGGTTGCCTCTTCATTTTGTTGATGGTTTCCTTTGCTATGCAGAAGCTTTTTAGTTTGATGTAGTCCCTTTTGTTTGTTTTTCCTATTGTTTCCCTTGTCCGAGTAGACTTGGTACTTGAAAATATGCTGCTAAGATTGATGTCGAAGAGTGTACTGCTTATGTTTACTTCTAGAAGTTTCATGGTTTCAGGTCTTACATTCAAGTCTTTAATCCATTTTGAGTTAATTTTTGTGTATGGTGTAAGGTAATGGTCTGCTTTCATTCTTTTGCATGTGGCTATCCGGTTTTCCCAACACCATTTATTGAAGAGACTTTCCTTTCTCCATTGTATGTTCTTGGCTCCCTTCTCGAAAATTAGCTGTATTAGATATAATATCAAAAACATAAAATATGGGAGGAGGGGAGTAAAGGAGTAGAGCTTTTAGCAAGAGGTAAAACTAAAGGTACCATCAACTTAATATAGATTGCTATATATGTAGGTTATTATATATGAACCTCATGGTAATCACAAACCAGAAACCTATAATAAATACACAAAAAATTAAGAAAAAGGAACCCAAACATAATACTAGAAGAAAGTCATCAAACCACGAGGGAAGAGAGCAAGAGAAGAAGAAAGGAACAGGGAAGAACTACTAAAAGACCCAGAAAAAAGTAACAAAATGGCAATTAGTACATTCTTATCAATAGCTACTTTAAATGTCAATGGACTAAATGCTCCAATGAAAAGGCATAGGGTGGCTGATTGGATAAAAAAACAAGATCCACATGTATGCTGCATTCAAGAGACACGCTTCAGACCTAAAGACACTAACAGACTGAAAGTGAAGGGATGAAAAAAGTTACTCCATGCAAATGGCAATGCAAAGAAAGCTGGGGTAGCAATACTTATCTCAGACAAAATAGACTTTAAATCAAAAACTGTAACAAGAGACAAAGAAGGGCACTACATAATGATAAAGGGAACAATCCAACAAGAGGATATAACACTTGTAAATATCTATGCACCCAATATAGGAGCACCTAAATATATAAAGCAGTTATTAACAGACGTAAAAGAAGAAATAGACAGTATCACAATAATAGCAGGGGACTTTAATACTCCACTTAACACCAATAGATAGATCATCCAAACAGAAGATCAATAAGGAAACATTGTCCTTAAATGACAGATTAGACCAGTTGTAGTTAGTAGATATATACAGAACATTCCATTCAAAAACTGTAGAATACACATTGTTTTCAAATGCACATGGAACATTCTCCAGGATAGTTCACATATTAGGCCACAAAACAAGTCTTAGTAAATTTAAGAAGATTAAAATAATACCAAGCATCTTTTCTGACCACAACAGAATGAAATTAGAAAACAACTACAGGAAGAAAATCAGAAAAGCCACAAATATGTGGAGATTTAACAAAATGCTACTGAACAAAGATTGGGTCTATGAAGAAATCAAAAGAGAAATCAAAAAATACCTGGAGACAAATGAAAATGACATACCAAAATGTATGAGATACAACAGAAGCAGTTCTAAGAGGGAAGTTTATAGCAATACAGGCCTACCTCAACAAACAAGAAAAATCTCAAATAGTCTAACAGCGCACCTAAAGGAACTGGAAAAAGAAAACCAAAGCCCCAAATCAGTAGAAGGAAGAAAATAATACAAATCAGAGCAGAAATAAATGAAATAGAGACTAAAAATAGAAAAAAATCAGTGAAACTAAGAGCTGGTTCTTTGAAAAGAGGAACAAAATTGACAAACCCTTAGCCAGATTCACTAAGAAAAAAAGAGAGAAGGCTCAAATAAATAAAATCAGAAATGAAAGAGGAGAAACTAAAAATTTCTGAGGACCCCTCAGAAATACAAAAGATTACAAGAAAATACTACAAAAAGCTATACGCTAACAAATTGGATAATCTAGAAGAAATGGATAAATTCTTAGAATTATACAACCTTCCACAACTAAAGAAGAAATAGACAATTTAAATAGACCAATCACCAGTGAGGAGATCAAAACAGTAATCAAAAACCTCCCAAAAAGTAAAAGTCCAGGACCAGATGGCTTCGTTGGTGAATTCTATCAAACATGCCAAGAAGACTTAATTCCTGTCCTTCTCAAAGGAAGGGAAGCTTCCTAACTCATTCCACGAAGCCAACATTACCCTGATTCCAAAACCAGACAAGGACAACACAAAAAAAAGAAAATTACAGGCCAATATCACTGATGAACATCAAAGCAAAAATCTTCAACCAAATACTATCAAATCAGATACAACAGTACATTAAAAAGATCATAAACCATGATCAAGTGGGATTTATTCCAGGGATGCAGGGATGGTTCAACATCTGCAAATCAGTCAACATGATACACCACGTTAACAAAATGAAGAATAAAAATGACATGATCATCTCAATAGATGCAGAGAAAGCATTTGACAAAATACAGCATCCATTTATGATAAACCCTGAATAAAATGGGTAGAGAAGGAAAGTACCTCAACATAATGAAGGCCATATATGACAAACCCACAGCTAATATCATTCTCAATGGAGAAAAACTGAAAGCCATCCCTTAAGAACAGGAACCAGACAAGGATGCCCACTTTCACCACTCTCATTTAACATAGTATTGGAGGTCCTAGCCAGAGCGATCAGGCAAGAAAAAGAAATAAAAGGGATCCAAATTGGAAAGGAAGAAGTGAAACTGTCACTATTTGCAGATGATGTGATTCTGTATATAGAAAACCCTAAAGAGTCCACCAAAAAACTTTTAGAAATAATAAATGAATATGGTAAAGTTGCAGGATACAAAATCAACATACAAAAATCAGTTGCAGTTCTATACACTAATAATGAAGTAGCAAAAAGAGAAATTAAAAATACAATCCCGTTTACAATCACAACAAAAAGAATAAAATACCTAGGAATAAGCTTAACCAAAGAGGTGAAAGACTTGTACATTGAAAACTGTAAACATTGTTGAAAGAAATAAAAGAAGACACAAAGAAATGGAAAGATATTCCATGCTCTTGGATTGGAAGAATTGACATAGTTAAAATGTCCATACTTCCTAAAGAAATCTACAGATTCAGTGCAAATCTCTATCAAAGTTCCAACAACATTTTTCACAGAAGTAGAACAAAGAATCTTAAAATTTATATGGAAGAACAAAAGACCCTGGATATCCAAAGGAATCCTGAGAAAAAGGAACAAAGGTGGAGGTATCATACTCCCTGACTTCAAAATATACTACAAAGCTATAGTAGTCAAAACAGCATGGTACTGATACAAAAACAGACACATAGATCAATGGAACAGAATCAAGAGCTCAGAAATAAACCCACTCGTCTATGGACAGATAATTTTCCAGATATTTTTTGATTTCTCATTTAATTTCCTCTGTGATCCATTGGTTGTTCAGTAGCATTTTTTTTTTTCTGTAAGGAATATCAGCTCTGAGCTAACATCTGCCAATCCTCCTCTTTTTGCTGAGGAAGACTGGCCATGGGCTAACATCTGTGCCCATCTTCCTCCACTTTATATGGGACACCACCACAGCATGGTTTGACAAGCAGTGCGTCAGTGCGTGCCCAGGATCTGAACCAGCAAACCGTGGGCCACCACAGCAGAGCGCGCTCACTTAACCACTTGTGCCACCGGGCCAGCCCGTAGTCGCGTGTTTTTTAAAAGTCTCCACATATCTGTCAGTTTCCCAGCTTTTTCTTGTAGTTTATTTCTAGTTTCATAGCATTATGGTCAGAAAAGATGCTTGATATGATTTCAATCTTCTTAAATTTATTGAGGCTTGCCTTGTTTTCCAACATATGGTCTGTGTTTGAGAATGTTCCATGTGCACTGGAGAACGTGTATTCTGCTGTTTTTGGATGGAGTGTTCTATATGTATATATATATCTATTACGTCCATCTGGTTTAGTTTTTTGTTTAATTCTGCTATTTCCTTCTTGACTTTCTAGATGATCTATCCATTGATGTAAATGGGGTGTTGAGTCCCCTACTATTGTGTTGCTGTTAATATCTCCTTTTAGGTCAGTTAATAGTTGCTTTATATACTTTGGTGCTCCTGTGTTAAGTGCTCGTATATTTATAAGTGTTATGTCCTCTTGGTGGAGTGTCCCTTTTGTCATTATATACTGACCCTCTTTGTCTCTCATTGCCTTTTCTATCTTGAAATCTACTTTGTCCAACATAAGTGTGGCAACACCTGCTTTCTTCTCTTTGCCATTAGCTTGGAGTATTGTCTTCCATCCCTTCACTCTGAGCCTCTATTTGTCTTTAGAACTGAGGTGTGTTTCCTGGAGGCAGCAGGTTGTTGGGTCTTGGTTTTTAATCCATCCAGCCACTCTGTGTCTTTTGATTGGTGAATTCAATGCATTTACATTTAGAGTGATTATTGACATATGAGGGCTTAATGATGCCATTTTATCACTTATTTTCTGGTTGTTCTGTATTTCCCTTGTTTCTTGTCCCATGTGTTTTGGACTGCCAGTTCAGTTTGGTGGTTCTCTGTGATGGTTTTCTCAGTTTTCTCTTTATTAATCATTTGTGGCTCTGTTCTGATTTTTTTTTTAGTGGTTACCATGAGGTTTGTATAAAAGATCTCGTAGATGAGATAGTCCATTTTCTGATACCCACTTGTTTCCTTAGTCTAAGCCAGTTCCATCCCTTTCCTCATCCCCATCTAAGTTGTTGTCACAACTTATCCCATTTTGTGGTTAAAATGAAGTGATTATAGTTATTCTTGATGTTTTCCTTCCCTTTATCTTTAATGTTATAATTGAGTGTTTCCTGACCTGTTCTGATAGAGAGCTGCAATTTTCTGATTTTGTCTGCCTGTTTATCTCCTGGCTCAAGCTTTGTAAACCCATTCTTTTTTTTTTTTTTTTTTTCCAGGAATGAGGGCCTTCTGCATTATTTCTTGTAGAGAGGGGTCTTGTGGTGATGAACTCCCTCCACTTTTGTTTATCTGGGAAAGTTTTTATTTCTCCATCATATCTGAAGGATATTTTCTCTGGATAGTGTATTCTTGGCTGAAAATTTTTGTCTTTCAGAATTTTGAATATATCATTCCACTCTCTCCTAGCCTGTAAGTTTTCTGCTGAGAAATCTGGTGAAAGTCTGATAGGGGTTCCTTTGTAGGTTATTTTCTTCTGCCTTGCTGCCCTTAGTATTTTTTCTTTGTCATTGTCTTTTGTCAGTTTTACTAATATATGCCTTGGAGAAGACCTTTTTACATTGATGTAATTAGGAATTCTGTTAGCTCCTTTTGCTTGTAATTCCAGCTCCTTCCCCAGGTTTGGGACGTTCTCAGCTATTATTTCTTTGAACAAGCTCTCTGCTCCTTTCTCCCACTTTTCTCCCTCTGGAATACTTATAATTCTTATGTTGCATTTCCTAATTGAGTTGGATATTTCTTTGAGAATTTTTTCATTTCTTTTTAGTCTTAGTTCTCTCTCCTCCTCCACCTGAAACATTTCTACATTTCTGTCCTCTAAATTGCCAATTCTGTCCTCCATAAAATCAGCTCTGTTATTTAGGGACTCCAGATTTTTCTTTATCTCATTCATTGTGTTTTTCATCACCAACATTTCTGATTGGTTTTCTTTATAGTTTCAATGTCTTTTGTGTAGAATTCTCTCTGTTCATTAATTTTATTCCTGATTTCATTGAACTATCTTTGAGTTTTCTTTGAGTTTTTTTGTGATAGCTATTTTGAATTCTCTGTCATTTAGATTATAAATTTCTGTGCCTTCAGGATTGATTTCCTTTTTTTTTTTTTTTGTGAGGAAGATCTGCCCTGAGCTGACATTCATGCTGATCCTCCTCTTTTTTCTGAGGAAGACCAGCTCTGAGCTAACATCTATTGCCAATCCTCCTGGTTTTTTTCCCCCAAAGCCCCAGTAGATAGTTGTATATCATAGTTGCACATCCTTCTAGTCACTGTATGTGGGACACGGCCTCAGCATGGCCGGAGAAGCGGTGCATCGGTGCGCGCCCGGGATGCGAACCCAGGCCGCCAGTAGCGGAGCGTGTGCACTTAACCGCTAAGCCACAGGGCCGGCCTCAGGATTGATTTCTGTGTGTTTGTCTTTTTCCTTCTAGTCTGGAGTATTAATATAATTCTTCATACTATTTGGTGGGATGGATTTGTGCTTTGGCATAGTAATAGTATCTGGTCACAGATTCTACCTGCTGCCACTTGGCGGTGGGGCAGGAGCTGTGTGTTCCAAGCCTGCCACGATCTCTGTCAGTTGTCCCTGTCTGAACCTGGACCACTCCTTGGGACTGCAGCAGCACCATGAGTTCTCCCACCAAATGGAAAAGCAATCATGCAGGTACTCAGGGCTGCCACCACCTGATCCTACAGTCCCGCCGACACTCGCTCCCACCTTTGGGGCCACGCTTGTACTATGGGTGTTCACAGCAGCTGGGAATTCATTCATCCAGGCGCACAGATCCGCCACCACCTCTTCCTAGGTTGCACATGCCGTTGTGCTTGGTGGGCAGGGCCTCCCCACTGGGCTGAGCCTGGGACTGAAGCGGCACCATGGGCTCTCCCAGCGGACGGGAAAGCAGTCACGCAGGGGCTCAGGACTGCTGTCACCTGTTCCCGCAGTCACACCCAGGTGCACTCCCACCTTCAGGGCCACAGCAGTACTATGTGTGCTCCAGCTGTGAGAGCATTCGCACACATGCACAGGCGGCCAGAGAGTGCTCACCTGTCTCTACCAACTCTCCGGCAGTAGTCCATCCACCTTTGGATGTATAGCTGCTGGGGTCTCTCAGACGTCCTGTTGTGCTGTGTGGGTATCCTCCATCAAACAATGAATGTCCATTTAGTTGTAGTTGAAAGGAGGAGAGGTAAAGAGAACAGCTCACTCTGCCATGTTGCTGACGTTACCTCTGTTTTCTTTTATTTAATTATTGCTGACGTTTACAAACTGAAGAATGGCAGCCCAGGCCACTCTGGCCCGTGGCCTGCTCCAGCCCTGCGGCCACTCTTATCTATTTGCTCTTCGCCCATGTTCTGTATTCTTTTTGAGAATTACTTGTCTCTCTATTCTCGTGTTTTATCTTTCATCATTTCATCTTTCATGTTATCTTTTTTTGCATTATGAGAGGATTTTTAAAAACTGTGTATCAAGGGTTTGATTTTCTTAGTGATTACTGGCCCTTAATGGCAAAGATAAATTTAATTCTTTCCATCGTATCAATAATTTCATACATTTTTTTTTCTACACTGACCAGCAACTATTTCATCTTCCCTGTTTTTCAGTTTCTAATTACTGGGAACATGCAATATATTTTTTTAATTTATTTAATTTCCTCGTATATTTGTTATTTTATATATATATACACATACATATGCTAGTTATCCTTGCCTTCAGTGTAGTGCCATATGTGAAAAATTTTTCATAGGACCCACACAGTGTATACTTTTCTGTTTACTTATCCTTGAATGGAGATCTGTCCATGATGATACTAAAAGATTGGTTTCATGAGTCCTTGATTCACCTGACTGTCCTCTGTCCCCTCTCTTATATTTATAGTAAGGAGGAGGCTTGATACTCACAGAACCTGTGCACTTTCTAGTGCCTAACTGGGTGAGCTTTTTTTGCTCCTGCTGCCTAGTTCTCTGACCATTGAGTAAAATAATTTATTCCCTAGAATCTGAGGCTATCTATAGTTTGACTCTGTATAGCACATGAAAACTTATACCTTCCTGTATGCCCGGAGCTACAAAGCACAGGCTTTCCTGTCCCTGCCCTTAGAAAACCATGCTTTCCTTTTGTCCTCCTCTACCCTAAGGTCTTGCTGAATATGAAGGAATTTTCGTCTCTAAATTGCTTTATAAGAAGTGTTAATGATACTGAAATGAGGAAATGGTTAGGAAGTAGATAGTAGTGCAATTTTTTTGTAAAGTAGAGATAGTTACTAATTTTTAGGTGAGTGCATGTTATGGGTCTCTGAGCTAGAAATAATAGACAGTGGTAGTAGGTTAAATCCCTTCCCAATTTACTTTTGAATCATACTGTCTTTCCAAAGGGTAAGGTGTAACAGGCAAATAGCTATGTTTTTCATTCAAGTCCAATCAGTGCTTTAATTAGAAGAAATTCCTCATAGCCTGGCAAGCAGTTAAATATTATCCTTAATATCAAATGTTTTCGTTAATAGCTAGTATATATTGGAGTTAAATAAAACAAACATTTAACTTAAAAGTGAACTTCAAATTATAATTTCCCCAGTTTCCAGTATCTCAATTAATTATTATAAGAACAAATTTATTGGACACATATTAATGCAAAAATGGAAAAACACTCTAAGAAAACAGAAACACTTTATAATTCTCCACTTATACCCTTCTTACCTAGGGATTTGATTTCGATCTTAAAAGCATAATAGTTCAAGTGCCCAAATATACAAAGATTTTCCTTCCATTCCTTCTGTAGTCTAGTTCAATGAGATAATTTTGACATTATGTGATTTTGCTTTATTGACTTTAAACTTGATTCTGTATAAGATGTGATTCTGCTGAATTAGGGAATGATAGCCTTAATTAATCGTATATTAACCTAGTAGTTTCTCTATTGGTCTGCTTTATAATATATGCATCCAATGAGCAGTTTCTGGCAGTCTTTTATAGCAGTTAGACTTGTGCTCTGAGCTCTGAATAAGGTTTCTATTTCATTGATTAGATTTGTTGCTTCAAGATAGTTTTGACATCTGAATTTGCTACTTTGGGATAAATCCAATTTACATCCTTAAAATTATAATCATT
Organism: Ceratotherium simum simum; assembly: GCF_057802395.1. Classification (NCBI taxonomy): domain Eukaryota; kingdom Metazoa; phylum Chordata; class Mammalia; order Perissodactyla; family Rhinocerotidae; genus Ceratotherium; species Ceratotherium simum. The sequence continues at coordinate 74,072,833 of NC_141908.1, read as the reverse complement.
AGAGTTTTAAAAATGACTTACATTTATAAAAACAGGCTCAAATTCTTCCAAGGAATATTTCCACTTTTTCTTTTTCTTTTAATTTACTTTTTTATTGAGGTAACATTGGTTTATAACATTATATAAATTTTAAGTGTACATCATTATATTTCAATTTCTGTGTAGACTACAGCATGTTCACTACCCAAAGACTTCTATTCCACCTTTCTATTTTAAGAAATATTTTATCTATTTCTATTTTCTATTTCTATAATATTTTATCTATTTCTAAAATATTAAGACTAGCCTATTCTCTGTATTTCTATTTTAAGTCATCAAGGCTTTTGGTATACCAGGGAAAATTTGCATAGGAAGAATAAAGGTTAATGTCTCAAATTTCAATATTTTAATATTAGTCTACTTTAATGCATTTTAGGAAAAAATTGTTTCCTAATGATATATCAACATTTGTGTATTAAGATTTCTGTGTTATAATAGAAATGCACTATAAACAAAAGTAGATAATTTTCCACAGAGTAAAACTGGTATAGTAAAGCATTTCTATGGGGTTCTATAGTTTTAGAAAAGTATAGAAGTAGTTTTGGAGTTTCTGTCCCTGAGTGGGGCACCATTGTCTATTGAGAGCCACCAAATCACTTAAAGAAAAATATTGACTATAAAATACATAGAACATTCCACCTTAAAAAATAAAAGCAAGAAATATAAAACTCTATATGTAGCCCTGTGTTCCAGTTTTGACTTTGAAAGTTTATTAAATTATTCTTTTTTTTTTCTCATCTCTAACAAAAGGGGAATTGTGGGGGTTTTTTTTTCCTGTCCCTCCTAACTCAAGCTTCCTATGGTCCTGCATCTCTAAATTAAAAATAAAACATGCCAAATTTCATTGGTTATGAGATATATATATTTTTTTATATTTCAAAACCTCTGAATCAGGGTATGTTTACAATTGATTGCAATGTTTTTTTAGTTTTGGAAGTGAAACATAAAATAATGGTGTGTCTTACGATCCATCATGTCTCTGATTTGATGAAATCTGATATTACAGTTGTGTGAGACGTGGGCTTTAGAGTAAGCTAGTTAACCGCACTTCATAGCTTTTCAACTCTTCCCTAATCCTTAAATCTTACCTTTGGCAGAACCAAAATATTCCCTAGGATATATCCCATGTGATAACCAGAGTTATTATAACCCTTAACAAGACAGCTTAAATTCTGAATCAAAACAAGTCAGTGGTTTTGTTCCCCTTTGGTCTGTTGCATAGTAGAGCAAAGATCAGGATCAAAGGGGTAAAGTTCCTCTCTGCAGCATTTCCATAGACATGCGAGAAGCAGGTTTCTGATTCCAGTTTTATGCTTATGTGCACAAAGAAAGATATCTATTCATGCCTCTGTTATGATTTATATTTAATGTATGTGTAATTTTTCATGATTAAATTGAAGAGTAAGATAGCAGTTTCTCTGTACAATTTCTGCCATTTTCTACTCACAAATCTAAGACAACGTAGAAAAGTATATGCTCTTAAACTAGAAGAATTAAACTTTAAAAAAGAATGTTAACCTTGGGCCAGCCCCGTGGCTTAGCGGTTAAGTGCAAGTGCTCTGCTACTGGCGGCCCGGGTTCAGATCCTGGGTGTGCACCAACGCACCGCTTCTCCGGCCATGCTGAGGCGGCATCCCACATACAGCAACTATAGAAGGATGTGCAGCTATGACATGCAACTATCTACTGGGCCTTTGGGGAAAAAAAGGAAGAGGGTTGGCAATAGATGTTAGCACAGAGCCGGTCTTCCTCAGCAGAAAGAGGAGGATTGGCATGATGTTAGCTCAGGGCTGATCTTCCTCACAAAAAATAAAAAATAAAATAATAATGTTAACCTTAACATTCTTTCAAAATTTCTCTTAGTACCACGCCATCCTCTATTGGAATTATTCAAGCAGTACAACTTCAATCATTTGTGTTTAATATCAGTTACTGAAAATAATTAGCACTTACCTAATATGGTGCAGCCTTTTCAGCTATTTCTAGAGAAGTATATTTGGAGAAAATATTAACATCAGAGGAAGTCTGTTTTAGATGATTTTGATACTGTAATGCACTCTCTATAAATAAAGTTTAGTAATACTCTAGGCTTGGACACTAGGTCACAATTACAGTTTTATTTCATATTTGCAGTACAGTGGTAATAGCTGTGAAGCAGTGCAGTGAGTGGTGATGGGATGAGGGCATATGAAAGAGTAGGGGAATCCTTAAAGTAGACTGTCTTGGTACTGAGTTCCAACCCATGGGATGGGTCAGAAGCATAAATATGAGTGTGAAATAGCTAACTGCCATCATTTAATCATAAAGAGTATGCCTACTTTCCTTACCAAGTACACTGCAAGCAAGATTCATATTACCATCACAACAGTTAATCAATCTGTGCTTCTTTACTAGAGATATAGTCCCATTTCCCTAAAGTGATGATGCAGGAGTTTCACTAAGAAACTAGGTCGTACAGGAATAAGCAGAATTCCCTGCTACTTAGTGAACAGTCAAAATATATTAAATATATACATGGGAGTTTATGGGAACTTTCTGTCCAATTTGTGCTGTGAAACTAAAGCTGCTCTAAAAAATAGTCTCTTAATTTTTTAATTATTAAGGTACCCAGGTTTCAACCCAGAACCTTTAACTATTGATTCTTGTGTTTAGTAGTATAGTTAGTTGTGAATGTACCCAGTACTAAAAAGAAAACATTGAAATACTGTCAATAATTATTTCCCACTAGTCCATGACAGCTGTGATAATTATGACAATCTTTTCTTTATACACCTATCTTCTTATAAAGTTAATATAATGCCTTATATTTATATATATTATATATATGTATTATCTATAATATATATTAGATTTATATATTATATAATTGTTGAAAGTTTTTGTTTTTCTGATAAATGACAGTTCATATCACCACACTTTACTTTTTATCTTCTTAACACATTTTAAGTGGTAGTATATCCCAGCTCAATCAGATTCTCTAAAAGAATTAGGGAATTACATTTTTAGTTAATTAAGTTCAGAACTTAGTTGCTGCTCTTAAGAAAATATGTAGACCTGAATCTTATTGCTTTTGGTTTTCCTGAAATGTTGAAATCAAATCTAAGATTGCCTTAAGATAGCCAAACTGAATATTATGTCACTTTTTATACTTGAAATGTAAATAGTAATGGGATGCAAGATGGGATCCATTTGCCATCATGAGTACCTTTGCAGCAAAAAGAGTGACATACTGATTCTTTTCTATTTTTCCTGAGGAAGATTCACCCTGAGCTAACATCTGTTGCCAATCTTCCTCTTTTTGCTTGAGGACGGTTCGCCCTGAGCTGACATCTGTGCCAGTCTTCCTCTATTTTGTGTGTGGGTCACTGCCCAAGCATGGCAGCTGACGAGCAGTGTAGGTCCACACCTGGGAACCGAACCCAGACCACTGAAGCAGAACACACTGAATTCAGCCACTAGGCCACAGGGCCGGCCCCAAGAGTGACATACTGATTCTTACTGGTATTATAGCATAATCTCCATTCCAATCATTTACATTTAATCTTTGAGTTCAAGGAAAAGAGATACTAAGATCCTGCATTGAGGTTTTTTTTTTTTTTTTTTTTAATAATTTTATTTATTTATTTATTTTTTCCCCCAAAGCCCCAGTAGATGGTTGTATGTCATAGCTGCACATCCTTCTAGTTGCTGTATGTGGGACGTGGCCTCAGCATGGCTGGAGAAGTGTTGCATCGATGCATGCCCAGGATCCGAACCTGGGCCGCCAGCAGCGGAGCGCACGCACTTAACCGCTAAGCCACGGGGCCAGCCCTGCATTGAGTTTTAAAGTGAATCTGGTCCAAAGACCCCCTCCTAAAGAGTCTGTGGATATAAGTATATTATAATATAATTTGTTTCCCTTATAATTCTATGTATTTTATTTTATATATTTAAAAACATTATTCTGAGAAGGAGTCCATAGGCATCAGTAGACTGCCAAAGGAGTCCATGGCACACAGGCACAAAAATAGTTACCCTCTTGCAACTATTTATGAAGACCTCTGTTGTACCTGTAATAAACATATAGAAAAAGCAAAAGTTAAGAATAAAAAAAAACCAGTTACCAAATTGAACCAAGAAGAAATGGAGAATCTGAATAGACCAATAACAAGTAAAGAGATTGAAATAGTAATCAAAAACCTCCCAAAAAATAAAAGTCCAGGACCAGATGGCTTCTCCAGTGAATTTTACCAAACATTCAAAGAATATTTAATACCCATCCTCCTCAAACTATTCCAAAAAACAGAGGAAGATGGAACACTTCCTGAATCATTCTATGAGGCCAACATCACCCTGATACCAAAACCAGACAAAGACAATACAAAGAAAGAAAATTACAGGCCAATATCGCTGATGAACATTGATGCAAAAATCCTCAACAAAATATTGGCAAACCGAATACAACAATATATTAAAAAGATCATACACCATGATCAAGTGGGATTTATACCAGAGACGCAGGGATGGTTCAACATCCATAAATCGATCAACGAGATACATCACATCATAAACACAAAGAATAAAAACCCCATGATCATCTCAATAGACGCAGAGAAGGCATTTGACAAGATACAACATCCATTTATGATAAAAACTCTCAATAAAATGGGAATAGAAGGAAAGTACCTCAACATAATAAAGGCCATATATGACAAACCCACAGCTAACATCATACTCAACGGGAAAGACTGAAAGCCATTCCTCTGAGAACAGGAACGAGGCAGGGCTGCCCACTCTCACCACTCCTGTTCAACATAGTACTGGAGGTTTTGGCCAGAGCAATTAGGCAAGAAAAAGGAATAAAAGGAATCCAAATAGGTAACGAAGAAGTGAAACTCTCACTATTTGCAGATGACATGATTGTATATATAGAAAACCCTAAAGAATCTGTTGGAAAACTGTTAGAAACAATCAACAACTACAGCGAAGTTGCAGGGTACAAAATCAATCTACAAAAATCAGTTGCATTTCTATATGCTAATAATGAACTAACAGAAAGAGAGCTCAAAAAGATAATACCATTTACAATTGCATCAAAAAGAATAAAATACCTAGGAATAAATCTTACCAAGGAGGTGAAGGACCTATACAATGAGAACTACAAGACATTATTGAGGGAAATCCACGATGACATAAAGAAATGGAAAGATATCCCATGCACGTGGATTGGAAGAATAAACATAGTTAAAATGTCTATATTACCTAAAGCAATCTACAGATTCAATGCAATCCCAATCAGAATCCCGATGACATTCTTCACAGAAATAGAAAAAAGAATACTAAAATTTATATGGGGCAACAAAAGACCCCGAATAGCTAAAGAAATCCTAAAGAAAAAGAACAAAGCAGGAGGCATCACAATTCCTGACTTCAAAACATACTACAAAGCAATAGTAATCAAAACAGCATGGTACTGGTACAAAAACAGACACACAGATCAATGGAACAGAATTGAAAGCCCAGAAATAAAAACCACACATATACGGACAGCTAATTTTTCGACAAAGGTGCTAAGAACATGCAATGGAGAAAGGAAAGTCTCTTCAATAAATGGTGTTGGGAAAACTGGACAGCCACATGCAAAAGAATGAAAGTGGACCATGTGCTATCGCCATTCACAAAAATTAACTCAAAATGGATCAAAGACCTGAAGGTGAGACCTGAAACTATAAAACTCATAGAAGAAAATATAGGCAACACACTATTTGACATTGGTTTTAAAGGAATCTTTTCGGATGACATGCCTACCCAGACTAGGGAAACTAAAGAAAAAATAAACAAGTGGGACTTTATCAGATTAAAGAGCTTTTATAAGACAAATGAAACCAGAATCAAGATGAACAAACAACCAACCAGCTGGGAGAGAATATTTGCAAAACATACATCTGACAAGGGGTTGATCTCCATAATATATAAAGAACTCACACGAACAACAAAAAAACAAACAACCTGATCAAAAAATGGGCAGAGGAAATGAACAGACACTTCTCCAAGGAAGATATACAGATGGCCAATAGGCACATGAAAAGATGCTCAACATCACTAATCATCAGGGAAATGCAAATCAAAACAACACTAAGATACCACCTCACGCCCATTAGAATGGCTATAATCACCAAGACAAAAAACAACAAATGTTGGAGACGATGTGGAGAAACAGGAACCCTCATACACAGCTGGTGGGAATGCAAATTGGTGCAGCCTCTATGGAAAACGGTATGGAGATTCCTCAAAGAATTAAAAATAGAGATGCCCTATGATCCAGCCATCCCACTACTGGGAATCTATCCAACGCACCTGAAATCAACAATCCAAAGAGGCTTATGCACCCCTATGTTCATTGCAGCATTATTCACCATAGCCAAGAAGTGGAAGCAACCTAAGTGTCCCTCGACTGACGATTGGATTAAGAAAATGTGGTATATATATACAATGGAATACTACTCAGCCATAAAAAAAAGACAAAATCGTCCCATTTGCAACAACATGGATGGGCCTGGAGCGTATTATGTTAAGTGAAATAAGCCAGAAAGAGAAAGACAAACACTGCATGATCTCACTCATATGTGGAATATAAACCAACACATAGACAGAGAAAACTGGACTGTGGTTACCAGGGCAGTGGGGGTGGGGGGTGGGCACAAGGGGTGAAGGGAGTCATATATGTGGTGATGGACAAACAAAAATGTACAACCCAAAATTTCACAATGTTAGAAACCATTAAAACATCAATAAAAAAAAAAAAAAAAAACCAGTTACCCTCTATGTTAGAGTCTCTTTAGTTCACTTGTAACATAAATTTTTACAAGGAAGAATGTCTTTAGCTACATGTTCCTAATTCTAAGAGAGCTTTTTAGTCTTCCATACAGGTTGAGGTTATTCAAACTAGATAAGCGATGACATAGGAAGCAAGTTGATGAGGAATAATACCAACCAGATATTATAAATACAGTTTACCACATTAAGTAAACACAGCTTTCTACAAGAAACATTATAACAGATGTAATTTTCTATTAAAAAAAAAAAAACACTAATAGTCTCAGTGTGAAAAAGCCAAGGGCTTGGAAGTATTAAATTTTTCAATATTACAGGAAAGATCTTTGTGCTTTTGTAAAGACTTAAAAACTCAACTTTCTGGGGCCGGTGGGGTGGCGTAGTGGTTAAGTTTGCACGCTCTGCTGTGGCGGCCCAGGGTTTACAGGTTCGGATCCCAGGTGTGGACCTACGCACCTCTTATCAAGCCACGCTGTGGCGGCGTCCCATATAATGTAAAGGGAGGGACTGGCCCCGTGGCTTAGCAGTTAAGTGCGCGCGCTCCGCTACTGGCGGCCTGGGTTCGGATCCCGGGCGCGCACCGACGCACTGCTTCTCCGGCCATGGTGAGGCCGCGTCCCACATACAGCAACTAGAAGGATGTGCAACTGTGACATACAACTATCTGCTGGGGCTTTGAGGAGAAAAAGGAGGAGGATTGGCAGTGGATGTTAGCTCAGTGCCAGTCTTCCTCAGCAAAAAGAGGAGGATTAGCATGGATGTTAGCTCAGGGCTGATCTTCCTCACAAAAAAAAAAAAAAATTTAAAAAAAAATTAAAGTAGAGGGAGATGGGCACAGATGTTAGCCCAGGTCCAATCTTCCTCAGCAAAAAGAGGAGGATTGGCAACAGATGTTAGCTCAGGGCTAATCTTCCTCACAAAAAAAAAAAAAAACTTAACTTTCTGGAGCAAGCCTGGTGGCATAGTGGTTAAGTTCACGCACTCCACTTTGCCACCCCGGGGTTCGCAGGTTTGGATCCCAGGCTTGGACCTACGCACCGCTTATCAAGCCATCCTGTGGTAGGCATCCCATATACAGTAGAGGAAGATGGGCACAGACGTTAGCTTGGGGCTAATCTTCCTCACAGAAAAATTTAAAAAACCCACAACTTTCTGACGGTAAAACATAGAATAAGTATAGATTTAACTTAAACATTATGGTAACTAGTGTACAAATACTTACCTTCTTATATAACTAAACATATACCTAGTTAATCCTGTTCTTTGTAGTCAAAAAGCATTAGTATCAGTAGCTTCTTAGTTTCTCTCAAGATTTCTATTAAACTTGTAGTTTCTGATTTTGATGTTCATTTAATCAAGGTGAGTCCAATATATTTAAGGCTGGTAATAATTATTTCCACAATATAGAGTATATACACTCTTTGAATTTAAGGCATCTTATTAAGGTTTTCTTTCCTAGATTTTCAGAAGTTCTCAGCCTGAAAATTTCTTTCTAGCCTGAATAGGTTAAACCAGGGGTCAACAAACTTTCTGTAAAGAGCCCATTAGTAAATATTTTAAGCTTTGCAAGCCACACAGTCTCTATCTTAACTATTCGACACTGCTCTTGTAGCGTGAAAATGACCATAGATAAAATATAAACAATGAGTGTGACTGTGTTCCAGTCAAACTTTATTTACTAAAACAAATGACGGGCCAGATTTGGCCTACAGGACGTAGTTTCATGACCCTTGAATTAACCTATTGTCAAGTTCATGTATCCTCTTAAAGTATAATGTGAAATATAGTACAAATGCTTTAGTTATATTTTCACTTTTAATTATTTTTTCATAAAATTTATTTTTTTATAAAATTTAATTATTTTTTTATTGAAGTGTAATTGATATACAATATCCTATTAGTTTCAGGTGTATATCATAGTGATTGGATATTTTTATACATTACAAAATGATCACCACAATAAGTTTAGTTACCATCTGTCACCATACAAAGTTATTGCAATATTATTGATTATATTCCCTTTTTAATCTATTTTTAATCTAACATGGATTATTGACTCTTAGCCTCTGGACTGCTTTAATATTTACATTTGCCATAAGTTCTTACCAGCCAAGATACTTAATTAATGTGGGGGGAAGTGTGGCTAAAGATAATTTGAGATATTTATTAATTACTGTGTAAGGATAGGTATTAGTTGATACAGTATTCTAAGTAAATTTTATACTTCTTTTATGGGGGAAATCTGTCTTACTGTGTGGTACATTTTATTTGCATATCCAGTTATGTGTTTTCATTCTTAGTTTGAGCACTTACTTTCCTTGCATTCTGAGTCTGTCATTCCCTCTAATTGAACATTTTTTCTCCTTTTACTCAATCTTTTTTCTTTTCCCTTAGACTACTTGGATGAGTATCTTCACAACATAAGATTCAACTCATCAAATCTTAATCCCTTACAGAATTGTTTTCTAAACTTTTTTTGGGTAACATCTTCCCCCATTTTGAGAATACATCATAACAAGCAGTAGGATTTTATATTCCACACTTGACTAATATTTTAAAATTATCTGTTTTGGAAAGACATGAGGGAGGAGTATAGGGTTATCTTTTCCATTCCATATGAAATTATTGTTCTTTTAGTGTTGAGATCTATTCAAACTGCTTATCTAAGATTTATTGCCAAGATTTGATGACTTCTTATTAGCCAAATCCCAAGGGTTTTGTCCTAGTTCTTGTCCTCTTAGGTTCTTTTTAATTTAATTCTACTGTCAACTAGCCTGTGCTCAAATTTTAATTTTCAAATGTGGCTCTCTTTCCTTGCATTAAGTTTGATCTTTCAGTGTCTTTTTCAGAAATATATTTCTTCCTCTTTTACCAGCTACTAATCATGGCACGATTCTCTTTGCCCTCTAAATTGTCTTCTAAGGGAGTTTCCAGTTTTCTGCATTTTAGTAGTGTTTAAAAGTGAATCTGACCCTAGTGCTTTGATTCTCCTCCTAATTTAACCCTAGAACAACACTTGGATGGATGGTCACTACCTTCTCAAATTGAAACTCACGAATACACAATTTCTTACATTTATTTTCAGAATCCTCACCTCTTATGTGTTAGTTTGCCCATCTTCCTTTTCACCTAAAATCAAAACAATACCAGTGATTTTTCTGACCTCTTGTCTTTGTGTCCCTTTTTCAGCTAACTTGCTAAGAATAATATATTTATTTCTCTTTCCACTGCCAAATACCTTTCCTAAGCTCTATTATTGCCTAACCAGTTTACTGTATATTTCTTCAAGATGTCACTGTCTTCAGTTTCCACGCTTTAGTCATACATAAATCTGAATTTAGTTTTTTTAATCTGAAGTTAGTTTTTTTCCCTCTTATGAATCTCATCAGCTCTTATACATCCTTACCAAATTCTTTACCATTAAATATTCTCCCTTCGGTTTTCACATACTTACCAACCTAAATTATTCATATACAACTATTTATATTGCTTTTCTTTGAGCTATAATAATGAAGCAAGCTCTGCTCCTGTTCTGTCTAGGCATATTGAGCCTTCAACAAAGCAGTTCCACATACATGGAATAGTTTGACTTCACTTATCTATTTTTCCTTAGAGAACCAGAGCATATTGCCAATAAGCTGTGAGTAGTTGACTAGGCATGAATAGCTGTATATTACCACAGTAGATTTCATTCATTTACCAAATATTTATTGAGCATCTACCATGTGCAACCCAATATTCTAGACACTGAGAATACATCAATGAACAATAAGTGGTATTGGACAGTATTGAACAGGCCAGAGAAATCCAGGCCAGTCTATAGAGTTTAGCAAACCAGACAACACTGGTTTGTCTGTCACCAACACTGTCATGCTTTCACCAGCATGGTAACCACTAGCCCCATGAGACTAGTTAATTTCAATTTTAAATTAATTAAAATGAAATTAAATTTAAAATTTGGTTCCTCAGTAGCAACTAGCCACATTTCAAGTGCTAAATAGCCCCACGTTGGCTACCATATTTGGCAGTGTAGATATAGAACTTTTCCATCAACATAGAAAGTTCTATCAGACAGTACTTCTGTACAGATATTGAAACAAATATGGAGAATTTTGAGCCTATCCAAAACTACAAGTATGTCATAGGACAGCTTGGTTCCCTAAATTAGGAGCTGGCTTACACCCAAAGTGCCGAAAAGATAATAGCAACTTGGTTGTTTCTTTGACCCAAACTAATCTTAACACACACACAAAAATCTCAGGATGACACAGATATATGGAATTACTCGGTATTATATGGCATCAGTACCTATATGCCTGTCCTACCAATGCCAACTTGAAGGGTACTTTTTGGGTTTTGGACGACTTTCTAAATAGCCTTCTGCCAAACTCCACTTCCCTTTTAAAAACATATTTTTAAAACCCACCAATAATATTTTCAAAAATAGAAGGAATGTTATAACTCACTTGTTTCTGTGTTGCCTGTTCCCCATTTTTATATACTAAACATTTATACTGTGACACTAGACTAGGGATTGTCTAAAATAGATGGTAAGCTCTCAGAGAGCAGGAAGCTCTGGACCCCTCCTAATCTCTAGCCTCTCACTTCATAGTACTCTAATCTAATATAATTAGTACCACATGTTCTGCAAGTATTTAGTAAATGTTGATTGATATCCTACGCTCATCTACTCTAACTTACTCTTTTTTTTCCCATTCAGTCTTTCTGATCTATATTTTCTTTCTCTTTACTTAACAGACACTGTGGAGCATTCATTATTAAGACAACTGGGCAGCTCTAGTCCAGCTCAACTGATTTCTTGTCCAATGATCCTTGTGTGGCCGAGATCCAGCTTCAACGAACCGGCTAGAAGCTGCCCGTTGTGAAACTTAGGGTTAGTTAATACCTCACTATATTTATTCCACTATAAGCTGTCTAAATTTGATGAAATTTGCTTTTTCAGCTGTTATACAAAATTATTTAGGTAGATGTGGCATGTTGGTGTTTTTATGTGTTTATCTAACTGTAGTGACATTTTATACAACATGTTTTATCCATTCCGTAAATAATAACCACATTGGGAATAGTGAGGTGTCTTTCATTTTCTCTGCTTTGTGTTATTTTTCCTCTCAACCTTTTAGAAGTTATGTTTCATATTCTTTGCTGTTTATTTTAATATTTAGGATAAAAGTCATTCCTAATTCTAAAAGAATTTTTAATACTTTCATGCCTTTTAGCATATAGTATATTTAATCTTAATGATTCAGTTCTACTACTTTGCTATTTTGTCATTTAATATGCTTTTGTCTAATTTTTTATTTATTACTGCTACTCTTTAATTTTGCTTCTGCCACAGTTTTCAGAATTTGAATACTATTTATACTGCTTTTTTTATAACATTTTCCAAATATTAGAAATACCATGAACATGATCAATATTCTTGCTTTTTCATGTGATTAATTTCACTATATTAAATTTTTTCTCTAATATTTGAGATAATACTGCAGCAGCCTTCCTATAACATAAGCCATTTGCTACCAAATTTTATATAATTTGGATCACCTAGAATTGTTTCGATAAAAAAAGGGCTCACTTCTGACATGATCATTGACTGATATTTACTGACTGATATTCTACTGTATTTTAGTGTTCTTTGAATGCTTTAATCTTTTGACCTTTTATTCTTATACGTTACCAATATATTACATATGTTATTAATTTTAAAAAGGACAAGTAATTGTTTTAATAAAAAGCAAAACTACTTCTTACACCAAAGAAAAACTTTAAATTCTGATTCTAAAACCAATTCCTATTATAAAGTTGGAAAATAGGTAGGAGGAAAAGCCATTGTTCAAAAGTTACAGAACAAATCCTAAGTGTTTTTATCACCGAAATTTCTGTAGTAGTATAAAAAAGTCCTTCTTACATTGATTTGCAGTTCTCTCACTGACTTCCTGATTTTAGGAGAGAAGGAGAAAAGCCGTAAATATCGGCATTACCCTAATAAATCTATCTCTGTCCTCTCCTGTTCCATCCCCAAATGTATTCCATGATCAGCAGCAGCAGTAGCAGCAAAAATAATAGGACATAGACCTCAAAGTTTTTCCTAGTGAGTCAAATAGGGTGTTTCTTTTGGAACCATAATGAATATGTTTGCCAGTCAAATGGTTTCAGGAGAACAATAGGACCATATGAATATAAACTAGCATACAAGGACCTCATGTACATTAATATTCTCAGTTCTCAGAAATATAAATAGACGAGTAAGTCCCACAATGAAATTTCAAAAGTTTTTCTTCTGTAAGTAAAAATTATTAACCATTGATGTTAGAGATCTTCTTTTGATAGCACTGTCCTTGATGACAAAAAAAGTTGTTGTGATTTTTCAAAATGTTAAACATGATGCTAAACAAATCCTGGACTGTTAATAAAAATTAATAATGTATTATTGGATAAGGGATTTTGATAATAATTGATACCCAAGTGTGTTTCTTCTGCACAGCCTTAGAGATTATATGCATAAACACGTATATATACACACACACATAAATTATATGCATACACACATAGACACATATATCCACACATATATAATTCATACATATACACTTTCTTAGAATTTAGCTTTATTTTGAGAAGCTAATCAAAACGGTGGAATTTATTGTCAACCTGAATACATGGAGGACAGCATCAACCTTCTTCATGGCATAACTTCGTAGCCCAAACATTTTACTTCTAAAAACAGACAGATTTGGAAGATGAAAATTCTCCTTACATATACTAAGTAAAGCCCATTTTATTTTTTTCTTTCTTGTAGTATATCTTCTAGAGATAAATTTGAGAAGTAAGTTTTTACTTACTTAGTACCCATTTTGAAAGGCCAATCTGGAAACATCTGAAATTCACTCTGTGTTAGAGTGAAATGGATAGTACAAATATTAGTACATTTACCAAAATCACAAGGTAATAACTTTGCAACTGTTTCCCAAAATCTTTAATACAATCGAAATAGAAAGATGGTAGCTTGTCAAAAGATAAAGGATCCTGGGGCTGGCCTGCTGGTGTAGTAGTTAAGTTCGCACACTCGGCTTCTGTGGCCTGGGTTTCGCAGGTGCGGATCCCAGACACGGTCCTATGCACCACTTATCAAGCCATGCTGTGGCAGGAATCCCACATATAAAGTAGAGGAAGATGGGCACGGATGTTAGCTCAGGGCCAATCTTCCTCAGCAAAAAGAGGAGGATTGGCAGCAGATGTTAGCTCAGGGCTAATCTTCCTCACCAAAAAAAAAAAAAAAAAAGATAAAGGATCTTGGAAAATTAAGACTAACTTCCTCTGTCAGCTGATTTCAGAAGGATGGCTTAGAATAGAGAGGTATGATTTAGTTTATAACATTGCTTTATACTGCCAGTAATGGCAGTACAGTATTTTCAAACAAATTTATACATGGTAACTCCCACATGTAGGAGTGTGTTTCCTGGATATGCTATATTTAACTATAAAATGAAGAATTGGAGTCACATACACAAAAATTCTTTGTATCTTTCCCAGAAGTAGTGCTTGGATAATATTAAAATATAGAACCAAAGGACTAGAAAAGACTTTAGGAATGCATCCAATCCAACTTTGATATCATGCATCAACATGCCCTATTGTTATAACAGTAAATTGCTGGTGCTAGACGTATACTTTGACAAAATTTATTCTGAAATCTCTACAGATTTAAAAGAGGAAAAGGGCAAAATTTTATCCAAAAGATGGATGTAATATTCATAACTGATGCTGTTTCTTTTAACTCTATTCATTGTTTTTATTCTTGTGCATAAATTCCTAAAAATGTGCTATCAGCTTCTGTCCTTCCATGTTGAGTACCACGTTCTGATTAGCAGCTACAGTTATTGCTGTTTGTTGGACCTCCTGTAGGTGTTTGTGTCTCTTTGCTTTTATGTATTGCATAAATTTGCTAATATTTTATGCATTCTCCTGGTTCCTCTCAGAAATCAAGTGCCATTCAAGATCACTTGTTTTATTTCACATTGTCATTATTTTATTTCTTCTTTCCATATGACATAATCCTTCAGTTTTCTATATTCTAATTTCATGGTTATCTCAATGTTACCTACTTTCTGACCTGTCAGATCCCCAAATATAAAATAGCAGGCATAGATTTCAAACTAATGAACTAACTGATTGAGGATTCCAGTTTTATCATTCTTTTTAGGCATGCTGCTTAAAATATTATCAATATAATGCCAAGCCTGAATGTATTGAAGTGAAGATACACAGTAACAGGCCAAATAGTCATTAACACATTTTATTTAGGCCAGTGAGTGAGTGATGTTGATATCTGACTTATTTTTAAAACATGCAATTTAAAATTTTTCCGCTTACTGATTTGTCAGTTTTCCTCATTTGATATGTTTTTCTTAGTTAAAAAGTGCCAATACTTGATTATTTACTGATATTTTGATGCATAATTTTCTTAGTGAAGCTAGTATGTTAACCTCAGTTTTGCATTTCTGTCAAGGTGTGTACCCACAAGTAATTGTCATGTAGTATTTCTCTAAAGGTAATTGGAGTCATAAACATCTTGGTGTACTTCTTCCCTTTGGAAAACAGGGATGTGAGAAGGTGCCTTTCTGTATTTAAAGACTAAAGCCTTTTCCTTTGTCGCCTGCTAAGAATCTTTTCCTCACGTGAGCCCTTTCACTTCCTGGGGTTTTTTCCTTATCATTTGGAGGGTCCTAGATCTCACACTCCTTTGGGATGTACCTACAAGATTCCAGTATGCTCTTAGGCCTGAAGAGATAATTTCTAATAAGAAAGTCCTTTGATTAGACTCTGACTTTTTTCTTCATTTTTTCCTTCGTGGAATAGAGAGGATAAAATACAACTCCGAGAGCTTTTCTTTCCTGGGGAAAGTAACGCTTTTGAGGGGATGGTAGTTTTGGGTTGTTATTTTGTTTTATAAGGAGAGTCAAGTTTCTGCTCTAAAGTATAGAGGCTTCAAAGTAAATGTCTCAAAGTTCTTAGCATTTATTTTCCTCCCATTATTTACCATCAACCAGCTTTGTGGCATTCTCTCTAGATCTTTGTCTTTGATAGGTTTCAGTGCTTAAAAAAGCACTTTTCCCTTTGGAAAATTGCAAGCTAAAAATCAAACTATGTTATTCCTGTCCCATGAATTCCCTAAGCCTACCAGTTGTCTTTTTTCAATATGGAAAGAATTCCCTGTCTATTCACCTGAATATCTCCTTTCCAACTTGGTTTCCAAGTACGATATCCTTATTGTTTGATCAATAAAAAGAATGTATGCTGTCAGTATGCTGGCAAAGAGAAAGACCTCCCTCCATCTGGCTTTCCCCTCTTCTGGCTATAAGCATTCTGAGGGACCTCTGTTTTCTATTTTGGATAGAATTTCTCCAAATTTTGAGAGACCTGAGTCTTTTCTTATCTACCCAATTCAATTAACTTGCTTTGACTGAAAATGATAGAGCTTAAGGATATTTACTAGGTAGCCATTCTTTATGCACTTTCATCTCTGCTTTCATTTTCAAATATGGCTCTAAACTGAAAGAAATGCAATCAAGCATACTTAATTTTGGAAGTTTTGTCCAATTCTACCCATATTACCAATGATATTTAAATTCATAGGATATTCCCACAAAAGATATCTATATTGAGCTAAATATATAATCTAATAATCCTAACTTGAATTCTAGATTTTGGGAATAAAAGCAAGGGAGAAAAAAGGATCTTTCCCCACTTCACCTTCCCTAAGAATAGGGTTAAAGAGAATTGCCTGTTAACCGAAACACTTTGGTAGAATTTCCAACAGTATAATGTAACATGAAAAAATTCAGGCAATGTGGGGAAAGATGTTTTGGCTTAAGGAATTCAGCTTAAAAGCAGCTAATTCATACTTGACCGTGTCATTCTTGGTTTTTACAGCTTCTTTCCTTCTTCCATTTCTGAACTCATTGGTACTCTTAAAGCTCTACGTTTTTCACAATGGCTCCTAATAGTAATAGAGTGAGCATTTTGGAAGTATGAAAATAAAGAACCAGGATAGCTTTTGCTTGAACATGGAATGTTATCCTTTTAATCCTCAATTTCTTTTGCTTTTTACATATTGTAAATATCATAAAAGGAAAATTTTAAAGGTGATAATCAGGCACAGTTACCTTTGTGTCTAATTCCTGAAGATAAGATGCAACTGGAAAGCATATGTTAGTTAATACACATCTTTTTTTGTACATCTATATCTTATTCTTGATTTCAAAAAGGCTGTCCAGTTTCCTGAAAGAAATTCATAGGTGCAATCCTAGATAATAATGTAATACAGACATTTTGTATTGCACTTTAGCAGATTTGTATTTTTGAAGTTAAAAACTTCTTTTAAAGATTCTAACTCTGATTTAGGATATAAACCTAACACTGTACCATTCATTTAATCTATTCACTTGCTTCTTGAAAATTACTTCCTAAATCATCATCACCTTTGCTTAAGTTTTGTATACCCATTACAGAGAATTCAGCTTTCCTTATTTTCTTCTAAATGATGAATTATTTGGGAAAGTATCCAAAATTTATTCTAAAGATCATTTCTTCATATAAATTATCCAGTTGGTCTACTTTTATTAAACATCCTTCAAACCAAACATCTTTTATATGCTCTAGGTAAAGGTAACCAACAATATAGTTTTCACTGACATGATTTAATCTCAGGTCATGCAATTTCAAAAAAATCTAGTCTCTGTTGTTAATAAAGTACAGTTCCTTCTATTATAGTAAGACAAGCTTGCAGTTAGGGTCTGTCTGAATAAGATCATGTTTAAGAATGTGACTATGTCTTTTCTCAAAGATAATTACATTCTCAGAGACTTGCCAAGTTCCAATATGAATATTAGCTTAACTTTCTCTGAAATATGATTATCTGGATTCAGAATTAGGAGTCCTTGTTCTCCAGCACATATTTGCTCTTGAATCTCACTCCCACCTTCACTGATGAGCAGCAGACACACTTGATTTGATTATCTTTATAGAAACCTAGGCCTTTTACCTGTAGACAAGGTCCTCTGATGTTCTTATCATACCAAGTTCTGCTTTCACTTCTGCTCCTTGTAATAGTCAGAAAGTTCTTGACTTTGCTGATCTCTGTTTCAAGTTCTTCTCATATGTAGAAATGATACATTTATCATGCAAATCAAGATACTTGAGAGTGAAAGGGGGCACCAAAAATAATTAAAATAATATAATTTTTGAAATATGTACTTATTGACCAACAAAGAAGTTTATCCTATTAATATACCTATAAAGTCATTCTATTCAGAGACTATTTTTCAACATTGAAATTCCAATAATAGGCATAAACCTAGACCGTCCCAGGTAAATTGGGATGTAGGTAACTCTATTAATATATTATAAAATGAATATAACATTAAACTGGTATAGTTTAGTATAGTATAAAAGGCTTTTCAAAAAGTATAGTCTGAAAGGCATTAAACCATAAAAGATAGACCTGAACTCCTCTATTACTTTATGGTTTAACCATAAACCCTTTAACCCTTGAAGCTTTATCGTTTCTGGTTTAGCCATTGACACAGCTATATAAATAAACTGAATTATGTTTAGGTATAAGCCTGTTTCCCTATGTTATAAACATGAAATCATAGAATCATATACCTTAAGGACTAAAGAAGCTACAACTGTGGAATCGTCTTAAGATATTAGTCTTAAATATTGGTAACTTAACCTGTGTAACTAAATTTGCTATATAATTACTAGGTTGTTCTAAAGAAAAGTTAAGTCATTAAAGATTGTTTAAAGTCCGTGATAATATTTCTTATAAAAATTGTATTAACTTTGTTGATGTTGATGATAATCTTCTATAAAATCATGCTTAGAATATCACGTTTTGTATACTATATTATTCCAAGGTAAGAATAATACCTTAGGGGCCGGCCCTGTGGTTTAGTGGTTGTGTGTGCACGCTCCGCTACTAGCGGCCCAGATTTGGATCCCAGGCGCGCAACGACGCACCGCTTGTCTGGCCATGCTGAGGCCGCGTCCCACATACAGCAACTAGAAGGATGTGCAACTATGACACACAACTATCTCCTGGGGCTTTGGGGTAAAAAAAGGAGGAGGATTGGCAATAGATGTTAGCTCAGAGCCAGTCTTCCTCAGCAAAAAGAGGAGGATTAGCATGGATGTTAGCTCAGGGCTGATCTTCCTCACAAAAAAAAAAATAATAATACCTTATATTTATATAGCATCTTACAGTTTACGAGCACTTCACATACATTATCTCATTTCATCCACTCAGTATTTTTGTGAGGTAATCAGGCAACGTTTTATAAGAGAAGAGAGGCTTAGAAAGGTTAAGAGAATTTCCCAAGATGACATTACTATTAAGTGGTAAAACCCAGACCTTCTGATTACTAATAAATTGTCACCTGTAAGGAAGCAAGTCATTTCTGGGGAGTGGAGGGTTGAGAGGGGAAGATCCTTAGAGACACAGTACTTTTCAGAAATAATTTTTGTCTCATCCAAGAGTTATGGACCATCTTTTGTTAAATCACTCAAATTAAATCTTACACAAATTAAATCTTAGACACAAATAAAATGTCTATTCTGATCCCTTAAGCATCTGGAAATCAGGATCAGAAAATATTTCAATTTTAAAATAAACAAATTATGATAATCATGAAACTGTTTAATCATGCTTTTATCAAGTAACCTAAGTATGAACAGTTTCCTAACCAAAATAGTGGAAATAAAATTACCCTAGAATTTAATTTTTAGATTATTAGTCAAAAATTTTCTTTAAAAGTGTTGTGCAATTCATCATTTTGGAAAATAAGGAACACGAGGTGAGAAGAAAGGCATTCTAAATTATCTCCCCAAAATTTTAATCCCTCTGATAGCAAAAGATATCTACAGGTAGTGCCGTCTACTCTTTATATTTTGGGAACATGGCACATTTTTATGTGTTTTTTGAAAGCATCAAGTCCACCAACAAAAGCCAATGAATCTTTGGTTGCTTTTCTTCTTTCTTCTCATTCTTCTTGTTAATAATTGCAATATAGGCAATTATCAGTCTTTGTATGGACCTTCCATGTAGTATTTGCTGTTTCGGAAACGGTTATTCTAGTTTAGTTTTCTTTTTTACACCCTAATGACAAATGCCAAACTCATGCCATTTTTTATATTGATAAAATGTGTATGGTGCTAAGATAAATGGATCATTATCATAATTGCCTACTGAAGTCCCCTTAGCTCAAAAATTGTAACAGTGCCTAAGGTTATATATAGCCTGATGTCATTGGAGTGAATTTTCTCACAACACTGATTTTGATAACTATCTTTAACTTATATTACAATACTCCATAAATGTTTGTTTTCTGGTTAGAAGACTTTTATAATTTCACAAAGTATCTTGGAGTGATATAAATAAACTCTCTGTGTAATTACACAATTTAAAACATTTTTAACCCTAGAAGCATCTAGGTCTGATATGCCATAAAAAATTACCCATTGTTTTTATGACTTATTCTTGATAGTTACCTATTCTAGCATTGGCAAGTTGTTTCATTGTTAGTAGACATGCTCAGTCTTGGTAGGTCAATAGAGTGGCGTTTGTGCCCAGATCATGGAAAGTACAACAGTATAGAATCAACCATTCCTCTTTACAGAAATTTTGCTTATCTTAGAAGATTTAGTTTGTTTCCCTTAACTTTATATAAGTTGCTAGTTAAGTTTTTAGAAGAACTACTAGAATACTTGGTATTAAATTTCTGTTGTCAGATTCCGGTTGGGCAATTGATTTGGCCTATGTCCTACTTCCAAAGTTTTATTCAGCTTTATGAGATAAAGCTTGATGCCTGCATTCTTCTTGAATCACAACATTCAAACTCAAATCATTTAAAGCAGGCAGAGCAAAGCAAATGATGCGATTTTTAGGCAAAAGGATTTGGCTCAACACTGGTGCTCTGAAGTAGGCATTTAGTCATTATAGGTGCCTTAGCTGAAATTTTCCTATTCTCAAGTATCTTGAGCAAATAGGATGTCCAGCAATACTTATGTTCAGCAGTGGATCAAATAAAACTCATTTGCTGGAACACAGTCTATTCACTGGATGTTTTACTTAACAGTAGGATAAAATTTCATGTTGCTTTATTAACGTGAAAGTTTATGAATAATTCCTTGATTTTCTCTGGGTAGCTGCTTTCTCAACCATAGAATCTGACTCTTATTTTGTATGTCACTAAATACATAAATCTGGGCCGGCCCCGTGGCTTGGTGGTTAAGTGAGCGCGCTCCCCTGCTGGCGACCCGGGTTCGGATCCCGGGTGCGCACTGACGCACCGCTTCTCCGGCCATGCTGAGGCCGCGTCCCATATACAGCAACTAGAAGGATGTGCAGCTATGACATACAACTATCTACTGGGGCTTTGGGGGGAAAAAATAAATAAATAAAATCTTTAAAAAAAAAAAAATAAATAAATAAATAAATACATAAATCTTTTTTTTTTTTTAATCTTTACCAAAGTTCAGGGATGGCACAAAGGGATGGTTCAGAAGGCACAAACGTAATAATTTAGAAATACCATTAGATTTGTCTATTCCCAGATCCTATGTAGTGAGTCTTTTTTATAGCCCTAGGATGCTTTCCTGTCCAGCAGCAAGTTATAAGGTAACCTACTCTTTCTAGTGGGAATTTCCTGAAGCACACCTTCTCTCCTCAGAATCCAGACCCAGTTAATATTATTTTTTAAATCTTTCCCTTAAGTAATTGTAAAATAAAAGCCATTTAAAATGCATTAAAACCCTAATTTTCTTTAAATCTCTTAATAGGAACCAAGGTTACATTCTGTGAGAAGAAGCTTTTCTCAACCTTCATCTGTAGGTTTGAAACCTCGATATTCTCGAAGCCCACACTTTCATCCTAGAAAAGATTTCAGAGCAGAGGATTCAATTTTTACTCCATCTTCCTCTACTGATTCTGTTAAGTAGAGTCTTGGATAACTATTTTATCCAATAATAGAAAACAACTAGCCCCATGTATGGTCTGGTAACAAATATGAGGGTTTTGGATGTGCTTAAGGTTAAATGTTTTTGCTTTTTAAGGGAATTAAAGAAATCTTGGTAGCCAGAACATTGGAGGTGCAGGATAAAATCATGGTTTCCTTTATTTATTCACACACACTTAAGTAACATAGATTTTTAATCTGTAACAAACAGAACAAAGGTTATATCTATAAAACAACAAACATCTTGATAAATTTGAAAAATTTGGTTATCATCTGGCTATCTTATCAACATGATAATGTCATATACACCACTTAATCTTTGGTGTTTGGATTTTTCAGTTTTATTCCAGATGTTTCATATTTGTAGACATAGCTATAGCATATACAGAATATTGATAGCAAAAGGCCATTTGTTGTAATATAGTAAATTAAAAAAAAAAACGCTATCTTCTTAGGGAGATAATATGTGTGGAAGATTCTAGCTTCCACCTTATTTTAGTTTCACTGTGTTTAGGTTTGTGTGTATTTTACCTATATTAAATGTTTTTGATAAAACATTTCAGATTCTTGGTTTACATTAGAAATTTTGACAGACATTAATACATATGCAAATAATTTGTATATATAATATCTGGAAATCTGTCACATTGTGACCATTTATTTGATACCAATTACTATGGCCAAAGTTGACACTATTCTTAAAAATACTTAGATATTCCCAAATCTATTTCTGGCCCTGTTTTGTCATTCATACAAGAAGTATAGGGTTCTTACAGCATCTTGGCAAGTAGAAGCATTCACTGCATATATCATGTCAGATTCAATACATATTTCTTCCTTTAACACAGTGACACTGTCAGTATTCCTTTTTTTTTCTTTTAATTTAATATTCCTTTTTATATTTCATTCAGGTCCTAGTTTATGAGGTTTCTAGGCTCTCAAAACATTAACTTTGACTGAATAAAACTTACCCATAACATTATATTTTACCTTTTAAATACAAAGAAGCTGTGACTGTCTGCTCTTATAGAATTGAAAAATTTTTTATAATGAAAAAATGCCACACTAAAGTAGAACTTTTTAAAATTCAAAAATGGCCATGCCAGCTTTTTTTAAATGCTGCCTGTTTAATATATATCCCAATTTTCTTCTGTAAAAACTTTATATTCCTTTTATAGATTGGATTATTAAAAACAATAAAAAGTTATGTAAATAAGCAATATTTAAAATCTGTTTGCATAATACTAGGAAAGAGTCTTATTTTTTTTCACTATTTTAATTTTATGTCCACTCCAAGAACTAAAACTACTTTGCATTTCTGTTGGGAAAGAATAAGAATTATATATTCAAACCTTCTTATAATATTAGGAAGATGATAACCCAATTATAATGAGTTAAGTTTTTTATCCTGTCTCATAAAGGATAATGAACTATCCATTGATGTATATATTTTAGGGGAATATCACCAGAATGTTTCTGGGCTAAAATATCTAGGTTGAGGAATAAAATGTAATAGCATAGTTATATTAAGGAATATTTTGGCACATCCTAAGGCCACTCCATCTACTGAGAATATTTTATTTTGCTACATTTACTTTAAAAGTAACATTCTGTGTGTTAAGGTCTGATGTTCTATAATTGAGCCCTAGTCAAAAATATCATGAAACAGTCTATTTAATGCTCCCATTTGTGTGGTGTTTTCAGTATACATTTTATTCCTATATTTATCATTCAGGCTTAGGCTTATCCAGTATATGCCAAGGCATTTTTGTTCTAAAACTTTTATAAATTTAAGAGTCCAAGATAAATTGTATTTTGCTTCAAAAAAGATTTACATCTGAAGTGTTTTTCTTAGCTAATTTATTTTAGGCAATTGTGCTCTTTACCAAAATGTATTCATATACTTCCACAGTACATTCATTCAATTCTATAAAGATTATATTGCATCATTTTTCTCTCCAGACATAAAGTATAGAAAAATGAAGGTGGTATGAAAATTCATTAATGTACCAAAAAAAAAAACCTATTCTGCTTAAATTGTGATATTTTGCTCTTATTTTTATAGATAATGTAACATATCCAAGATAGCAAAAACAGCTTTAATAACTATAAGAGATCAATGTTTTAGCTTTTAATCACCAAGGCTCTTTTTACTACAAGTCATGATATAAAAATGAACAAAGATACAGAGACTAAACCCGCACCCTTAGGCTCATATAGTTCTGACATGACCAATAGTAGTATATTGAAATGTTTGATTAATACAAAAAGTATTGCCTAAAAAGCATATTTTTTCCTTTGATGTTTTGAGAAAACATCCAAAGGATAATAATTTTAAAATACACATTAACAATTTTTAATACTTTCAATGTGTTTCTTGCTAATCATACTAGGATCTTTGTTTTTAACATGTCTAACTTTGGTACCAAAGCAAAGAAAGCTACACAGTATCCACTTATATAACACATTTTTAGCAACACATAAAAGAAACTTTCTAAAATCCTTATTGGTATCTGACCTATTATGCAAACTATTAAAAAAAGATACTAATATATGTAAATTTTTCCTGCTCTGTGTATGCCCAACTACTGATCAGTAAAGTTAACCTTAGGATTATTTTATTCAGGCTTTATCCAACTGTTTGTGAGAAGAGCTTTCAATTAAAATAATATTTAATATCCTTATGTCTATGCCAAAGGAAAAATGTAAATAAACTCAGCAACAATCCTGTTTACAAAATAGATTTTTATGCCTGTGCCGTAGCTATGTGTCTATCTTTAGAGAATGACTTGTTTAAAACTCTTGAGCTCAGACTTACCTACCTTCACATATTGAATATTTAAAACGTGTACCTCTACAAACTTACAAATGATGGGTTTAGTAACTTGGTTGAACTTGGCTAGTGCTCTTCTCACTACTCTTGATGTTAAGCAATAAGTTTTCACTATTTTTCCTTTGTTGTTCAGTCTGAGATTAGGTTGATTTCCTAATTTTTACACTTAGCTACACACAGTTATATTTATATTGGTTTTATGTCCCAGAAATGATAGCTCCACTTTTAGATGGTCTCTGTGGATTATGGAAAAAGGAAGAAGTGCTATATACTCTTCTTAGGCTAGAAAACTAATTTATGACATCAGTTACATCCAAAAATGTTTTATTTAAAATTTGTTATGAATTAACCACATTCTAGAGGCTGATTTTTATGTGGACATTTTAATAAGAAAAACTTTATTTTGAGGCTTGATTATTAACTAACAATTCCTTTTATACTAGGTCAGACAATGTCATAATGAATGTTAAAAATATTTCCTTTATATTCAGCAAAAAAAATACTTGCAGATCTTAAAATGGCATGAAAATCCAACCATCAGCTTTCATGCAATTAACCATGCATATTTTTTAATAATTCATTTTATCTTAGTACTTATGATTTTCTTCTATAATACCAAAATAGGCTTCTTACACATTGTAACTTGATTTATCTAATTACATTCCAGTAATGAGTTATAAAATGAAACTGAACTCAGGACTAGAGTTTTGCTTTTTAAAAATGTAGAGCGTTTCCATAAAATAAGTTTTATAGACATTTAAATATAAAAAGTGAATGTAGTAATTTCAGTTTACCAGGATTGAAGATTCTTTGCTTTATGAAAGCCTTTATAAATTCCTTTAGTAAGTGATTTTTAAAGGAAACATAAAAAAAAGTTATATAGGATGTTTTTTATAATGCATCAGTCTGATTCTATCAGTAAGTCATAATCTACCATGCAAAAATTACTGAAAAAGTACCTATCATCCCTTGCTTAACTAGGGGACTGTGTAGCTTAAATTTCAACAAGAGTTCTAAAGAAATTATTTAAAACAGAATAAAGATGTAGGTGTTCTTGGCCTTCCAAGTTAGCGAGGACTTTAATACTTTTGATACATTTTTAAAAATACAATTTAGATGATAGCTAAGAGACCTATATAAACATAGGTTTCATCACACTTCTTCATAGGTTTCATCACACTTCTTCAAGGTGTAGTCCATGTCCAACACAATAACTATCATTTCATAAAAAATGTAAATATAGTATTCTTTATGCAATTCATAATAAAGTCTTTAATTTTAGGAAGTTAGAACATGTCTTGACTGTCATATATGAGATATAATTTACCAGGAATTATCTAATATGTGGCACTTTAGCTAATGGGGTGGTATTTGCTTTGGTGATAACTGGAGTTAAGGGGCATCTAATCTGGTTTCTGCAGGCTTATTAGGAAAGATATCTTAAGAATACAGTAATAAATGTTCAGTAAATTCAGAGAACTTAAATTGTTAGTAAATAGATGAGTCTTTTAGTAAGTTCACCTGTATTAAAACTGTATGTATGGAAAAGTTTCAGTGTTTGTGACCTCTAATAAAATTCTCTGGCTTTGTTACAGTAATAGTTAATTGAAATAAAACTTGAATATTGATATGTTTTCATGTTTAGAGATAAATGTGTATTTAAAGTAAAATGTTATTTCAGAATACTTAGATTCATGAATTTATGACAACATACTTTCACTTAAAGGAGTACTGTTGGATTAAAGAATTTGGAACAGTGTTCTGAAAATAAGAAACAAAATAATCTTAAAGAAAGAGAAAAATAGAGACTATAGAGTTATTAAAATTTTTATCAATTTATACCAGCACACATAAGCAGACTTAGGAAATAAAGGAAACTATTGAAAGCAAAAGAGAAATACATATTTCATGATAAAGGTTAAGTATTTTTTCTAAGTTTCTATTTTGGCACTCATCTGTTTCATAATCTAGCTGTCAAGAACTAATTGCTCATCTTGAAACACTCATTGACGTATTTCATTGAAGGTTCGAGTTCTTACTTAAGACTTCTCATCTTCAGTTTTTGGATCTGATTATACTACTACCTCATCCCCACGATACAATGTCCTCAGTATATTCTCAGTGATTGATGGTGGTGTTGGTGCTAAGGATAGTGCTGAGGCTCTGGCATCGAGACAAATTTGAGTCTAGGTGTTCCTGTTTTACAAGCTGTACAACCTTAGCCTAGTTACTTAATCTCTGTGCCTCAATTTCTTGTCAGTTACATAGAGAAAGAATAATACTTCATAGAGTTGATGGGAAAAGTAAATGAGAGAATACAAATAAGGAACACAGAACTGTTGGTTCTCTCCTGTCACCTTTGCTTATTACTGAACTAACAATTAGAAAATTCGGCAAAATTATGGCCATGGGATTCTCCCCTTTTAACAATCCATAGAGAGGATTTACTGAACAAGTATATTCGCTGTCATTTCTATTCAAAAAGCAAGTTGTTATTTTCAGAGGCATACATTGGAAAAAGACAAAATTGTAGAGTCACAAAACCTTGCCTGCTATAAAATTTTTATTTTTTTTACATTTAGCAGTGATGATACACTTGGTAGAAGACTGCAGTGCTAATATCTAGTGCAAGTTATTGTATTTTTACTTTCTCATTGCATGGTTTCTCTGAACTCAGGAATGGCGGTCTCGTTTTTTTGCAGACTTATTTAAACATTTGTCGTTTTCAATTTTAGCTTTTTACATTTTGAGGCTATGTTGTTAGATCATACAAGTTCATAATTGTTATAACTTGCTGATGCATTATGCCTTTTATATTGTCTCACTTTATCTTTAGTAATGGTTTTCCCCTCAACATAGATTGTTTACTATTAATATTACAATAGCAGCTTTCTTTTGGTTAATATATGCCTAGTGTTTTTTCCCGTCTTATTTTCTGTTAAGTATATACTTTTTAACTACATATTGCTAACTTTTTAAATTTAAGCTTGAACACTGCTGTCTTTTGACAGAAGGTTCATCCTATGACATTGTATTTTATTACAATTACTGATATATTTGTATTTATTTCTGCCATCTTAGGGTTTTCTTTTACTATATTTTTCATTTTTCTTTACCCTTTTTTCCTTCTTCCTGTCTTCTGTTAGACTGAGTTTTCTTTAACATTTCTTTTCATATGGCTTGAAGAAATACATTCTACTTGTATTATTTTACTCATTAGCCTAAAATTTATAACATGCTTTTTAACTTTATATTTTTAATATTTATAGCTTTTTAACCAAGAGACACTTCTGAACTAGTTCAAAGGAAACCACACTACTGAAACTTTCATATTTAATGTGTTCCAAAGTAAAAGTTATTACCCTTTTAAAAATATTTTAATCAAGAAAAAATGTGTAATTGGTCATATTTTTATTCAATGTATTGAATTAAGAGAACAATGATTCCAGTGTATAACAGTCGATCCTAAACTAGTTTTTGAAGGTTCATCTTCATGTGTAATCCCACAAACCAGTAATTGTCAACTAATGAGGGGTACATGCACAAGGCTAGGCTTAGGAGTGGTAGCACAGTGACATTAGGACCATTTTCCCCTATCATACACTAAGAAAAGTGGCATCGTCCATTTCCATAGTTATTCCTAGAGCTGTCCCTCCAGCTCACCCAGTGAGTCTTCTACGCCCTCTGCAGATATCTCATCTAGAAATCCTTAATGACTTGAAGGCAGGGCTTATCTCTCCTTGGAGCTATAATTTTCTTCTTGCAGATGGCACACTAGGTTTCCTGAAATGTCCTGACATCTCATATTATCCTGTTCTTAAGTGAGGAGCTGTGGACTTATTAAAATCCATGGTAAGTAAACTGTGACATAACCGAGTGGGAGTGAAATTCAGTTCATAGGCAAGGATGGAACTTCTATACTGTAGCCTCACCTTACTTTGGTGGAGATCCAAGTACGGCTAAACCTCCCAATAGCTATTCATGACAAGAGGCAAATTAGAGAGTGTATTATTTCTAGTTGTCAAGGCCATAGGAAGATCCTCTTGGTGTGTAGCTCTTCCCAATTTCCTTTTCTCATCATGAAAATGCAGAAACTGATTATGGTGATATAATTTTAAGCAGAATATTTTAAATATGGTCAACTCTTCCCTGTTAGGTGGTTCCCTTAATTCAGAGGATCTGTACTGGGTAACCCAGGACTACCTGAAAACTAAGGAGAAGAAGCCAATTTCACCTCTAAACTGGTTAGTCCCTTCCCCTCAGCTCAAAGTAGTTCTTGGTGAGAGAGGAAAGCAACTTAGGCTGGGCTTCTCTTATCCTCTGTCTCAAAAAAGAGGAAGACACTATTCTTGGAAGGTTAGAATCCCCACTAATTAACCTTAATTAACTTGGTTGTTACTGTTGTGGCCCTTCTAGCAATAATAACCTATTAACCAATAGGATGAGGTATGTTCCTACTGACAAAAGTCAACCAAACCTCTCCAGAGCTCCTGCAAGAGGAAGGGGCAGGGCCAGCTGTGTTGTGCTGAAATAATGTATTTCATGCTGTCTTAGTTTTGCAAGGGACTCAAAGGCTTTCTTTGAGAACTGAGCCCCCTAAGCTGTGCTCTTGGTTACCTCAGCCTGTGCCTAGCTCCCTCCAAGCTCTCTGAACTACTCAACCTTTGCTGCAAAAATAGACACATGGCTGTCACTATGTCCACACCCTTTTAGGTCCACTGATATTATTCACTCTAGCAAAAGATGAGGGCAAGGACCCACCAAGGTTTACAGCACCTAGAACTCACCAATAAGAACAGTTGTTTTATATCTGGTAGAACTATGAATAGCAGGGAATTGCCTCCAGGAGGTAATTATAGATTATCATACAGCAGCTTTATGGACCAAGTCTTAGTCAAAAGGCATGGCCTCCCCCATAACTCAAGGTTACACTAATGCAGGCCGACACTGCAACTATATACTCACTAGGGCTGGGGCAGTCAGAGATCCAGGAAACCATCCCTACCGTAATGCTCAAGGAGGATTCTGTTGAATGCTTGGTACTGCCACCTGCTGCCCAAGCTACTTAATGATTATAAGTCATCCTAGTTGGAGGCATACAGCCTCACCAACTACAGGCTTTACTTCAGTTTCAGAACTTAGATCTAAACATCTGTGTCCCAATCACAGGTACAACTGCGAAAAAGACCTGTGCCTCAGGGCCCATGTTCCAGCCTAGGCCTTCTTGAGTACTTTGGCATCAAGTTAATATTCAATTTATCAGGCCCTTCTCAGCCCCTACAATCACACAAGTCCTTAAGAAAAATAGTGAGGCCTACTTCCAGAATAACTGCTATTTCAATGAAATCAGAAATTGTATCTATTAGTTACTGCCTATTCTTGACCTCTATACAACCATAGATCTTCTGACGTATGAGGAGCCTAATCTATGAGTTCACTTGTGGAAAAGCCCTCCAGTATACAATGGTGCCACTTAAATATACGTGGCCCACAACTTCTTGCATGACTTCAGAGATAGGACTGTAGTCTACTGAGTTGACAGCTTGTAATTACTTCAACATGACATCCCGGGAACACCTGACCAGTCCTCTATCACCTCCTGCAGCACTGCCTCCGAGAATACCCAAAAATGAATATTTTAAAGCCTCAAGGGTAGTATTTGGGAGAAAATTCCTTTCTGGTCAAGGGATCCCTAAGATGCTACATAAGGTGTTAACAGTTCTGGAGTAGGGAGATTCTTAGATGTCTACAAATTTGTCATCATCATCTCCCAGAAGTGGTTAGGATGCCCCCTCTCTTGGAAGTGCTTGCCCTCCAGTTTTAAGTTTCACCTATCCTCCACTTGCCATTCTTAAACTGCTGGATCAAACTGAACATATCAACTGAGTACCCAAAGGATATTTGCTTTACCTGTTTTGCCTCCTACAGAGAATCAACTGGTTCATCTTCCATATCACCACAGAATAAATCAGATCCAACTTACCACTCTTCTTCACTCAAAATATCCTGTCCTCTGTAATAATTATGCCCTTTCCTCTTTGGTTCCCCTATTCCCTTGTGCCCTCCAGTACCACAGATATTCTGGTAGCCAATTAAGTGCCTGCATAAATGACAGACTGCACAAAAGGAACTCCATTAACACACAGCAAGCCAAGGTCCAGTGTATTGACCATAAGAAAGACCACTGAAGTGGAAGACACGGTCTCTCCGTTCATAATAGGAACTGTAAGACTGCTATAAGGGCACTTCAAAGGCAGAGGTTATCATACCACTGGTCTTCTAAGTCTTTTTTCCTTCATCTGTGTAAACACATCCCATCTCTTGCACCACTCTCCTCTATCCAGCCCTAGGAGATATACTCCATCCTAGGCCCCAGTAATCTGCCTAAGTAATCCCAGCAGGTAACTGGAATATGTCATATGGAAAGCCCAGGATTCCATTATGAATAATAAGGAGGGTCTGAAGGGACATTTGTAGAAACGGTCCTTCCACCTTTAGAATGCCTTGAAGCATTCTTTCCTAAGCAGTATTTCCAACCAACCAGAAATCTCTCACCACACTTATTAATAAACAGGAACTGCAGCTGAATAGTAGCACCTAGAATAAATCTGGGGGGACTGCTAGCACAACAGTTTACTTCATAGTGAGCCCTTTCTGCTTGCTACCATGCTTAGAATGGATATTTCAAGGCAAGTTCTCATTTTAAACTTTGGCCTAGCTGTTCAATCACTTATGAGATATAACACTGGCTTACTGTGTTGTAGTCATTGTATAAACTGATACCTTAACATCTTCTCTGTGGTGTTCTCTTATGGAGCCTTGAACAGATCCCTAAATCCAGTTTGAGATTCCTAGAGCATTGATGATTTCCTCCCTTCACCATCCTTTAACAAATGCAACAGAAGGGATCTGAATAAGGTACTTACAAACTTTTAAACTTTAATAACTTAAGTAAAAAGAGTAAAAGAAATAATCAGTAAAAACTACTTGAAAGTAAACATATTAACATTTATAATTACTATTCCACAATTTCTATATATTATATTATAGATCCTGATTGACCAAAAGAAATCATGTAAGGTAAATTATATATGTGGATAACAAAATTAAGACTAAGAAATATTAAAAAAATATATTGCCCTTTTGGACTTACAGATTTTTTAAATCATACCCGTAAACCTAATGTTATTAAAGTTTAAAATTTTTAACGTACCAAGTACCTCAAGAGAGCTTTATAATTTATCAGAGATTGTCCAAACTTGATACATTTACTTATTAGCTTACTAAACATTTAATACCGTAAATGTCCTTTTTCAGTAGTCTGAAAAAACAGGATTCTGATCTTTTGTTTATTGCTTTCTATAAAACAGTAGCCATCGCATTTATCCCTTATTTTAAGAAAAGAAATGAAAATTTTCTTCAAATTTAAATTCAGCAAAATTAGAAAGCAGAAAACTAATTTATTCTAAATATTCTGAAACCTCAATGTTAGGTAATTAAATATGTGAGACTAGAGCCATCTGCTGGTTGAAGTGTAATGTTACAAGCACAACTATTGGACTATTAACTTAAGTCATGGTTTTAAGAACTTACATGGGCAAGAATCATCTAGTCTAAGACACTGGTTTTTAAAGGTTTAATAAAAGAATCTCTTTTTAATAGGAGACCCTACATATATAACAAAATAGGGCTGCCCTGTAAAAGATGAGGTAGGGGGCCTCCAACCCCCACTCTCACTAATTTGCCCAGCAGAGGCCAGGCCAATGAAAAACAAGCCATGAGAGGTAGTTGGGCAAATAACACTACTGTGGTTTGGAAGGAGGCACAATAAGGAGGAATATTATCAGCAAAGTTGTCTCTTACCCATCTTTCCCCTGGAGACACCGACACTGGTGTGCAAAGGACAGTGGTTAATGGGCACAGAGAACTGAAGAGTAGGGGTAAGCAGCTGAAAAGCTACAAACCCCTTTTCACAGGGACATTGCTTATGTGCTCATTTGATGCAACACTTTAGAAAACATTTAGTATAACTTTTCCTGAAAATGCAAAATAAGAAAATAACACATTTGTCTTTTTACCACAAGCCAATAAGAACTGAGTTTCTAGGTCCTATGGGCTTTCACCAGCCAGGCTCTGGACTGGTCTAGTCTTGGAAACAAGAGCCCAGTCTCAGGTCCCAACCTCCTCCCTTCAAAAGGGCATGGATGTCCATAGAATCGAGGCAAGAAGTAGAGCTCTCCAAGGCCCCTCTCTGTGGCAGAGACCCCCAACCTGGAGAGTAGCTTATCAGCTAGGCTTGGGGTGACAGGCTGGAGCAAAGTTCCAAAGACTCGCAAACATTCCAAGGCCACATGAAGCACAGTACCCAGCCAGGGAGCATCCACCGGGCTCTCCCAGTTCAACTTCCATGGTGCATGCCTTTGGACAAAGCCATTCGTTTGCCGGATACAGCTGGATACTGCCTCCAGAGCCTTATAGATCTGAAAGTTATCATAGTGGTCTGCTACCTGCTTGGGCAAAGTGGCCACTGCGCTCACCAGAGCATAGTCCTCTGCCTGAGCACGAACCAAGGGCCCCGCCAGCGCTGGCTCACTGGGAAAGCAGGTGGTGCAGAAGGCCGGGTAGGTCCCGGAAGGATTTATTCTCTTGGCAGTGCATCTGTTCAAGAGACCTCCCAAAGCATCTGCCAGCTCGGAGTCTAGTAACTTAACCACCTTTTCATCATAGTAATCACAGTCCCAGTTGGGGACTCCCTGCCGAAGGAGAAAGTAGCGGAAACCATCCACAGTATAGCGGTCAAGGCAAGTCCTGGGATCCACCACGTTACCCAAGCTCTTAGACATCTTTTGGCCACAGACCGTCCAGTGAGAGTGGACGTAGATGCGGTGTGGTGGGCTCATGCCGGCCCCTAAGAGAAAAGCAGGCCAATAGATAGCATGAAATTTGAGAATGTCTTTGCCTATAATATGAGAGGTGGCCGGCCACCAAGATTTAAACTCAGCATTTGGGTAGCCGATTACAGTAAGGTAGTTGACCAAGGCATCTAGCCACACGTAGATGGTCTGCGAATCGTCCCCGGGCACCGGAATGCCCCAGTGCAAGTGGCTGCTTCTGCGAGACACGGACAGGTCCGGCAGCTCCTCCTCCAGCCACTGAAGGACTGCGTGATGAAATGGCTCGGGGGTGATCGCCTGAGGGTCGCCCCGTAGCCACTGCTGGAGCGGCTCCCGAAACTGGGAAAGCCTGAAAATGTAGTTTTCTTCCTTGGTCCAGGAGACGGGATGCCCACTCTCGAGAGAGACGGGACACGAGTCTCCCGACGGGCCCGGCTGCCGGGTGACCTTGGCCTCTGGCAGGAAGCACTCGTCAGAGGCACAGTACCAACCTTCATAGAGCCCCTTGTAGAGCAGACCCCGGGCTTTCAGCACCCCCCAGAAGTGCTGCACAGCCACCCGGTGCCGGGCCTCGGTGGTGCGGATGAAGTCGGTGGAGGAGATGCCGGCCTCCCGGAAAAGCTGCTGGAACTGGGTAGAGACCTGGTCGCACAGCTCGATCGGGGCTAGGCCTGCAGCGGCTGCCGCCTGCTGAATCTTCAGGCCGTGCTCGTCGGTACCGGTGGAGAAGCGCGTGGCGGCGGCGCTGGGAACTCGGAGGCGACGGTGGCGGCACAAGGCGTCCGCCAGTAGCGCCGAGTACAGGTGTCCGATATGCGGCGCCGCGTTCACGTAGAAAATGGGTGTCGTGAAGTAGGCGCGCGCGTCGCGGGTATCGTCGCGGGCACCGAGAGGACCCGAACTGTAGTGGCGTGGACTCGAGTCCTGCAGGACCAGGACCCTACTTGCCCCCGAACGTCCTAGCAGCCTCAAGGCAGAAACTCGCAGCATGGTGCCGGCCGGGACAAGGCGGCGGCAGGGGCGTTCTGGAAGCACGTGTGAGGGGCGCATGCGCAGCCTGCCGCACGCCGCTTCCGGCCGGAAAGCCAATGAGGCCCGGCCCCAAGCTCCAGCCCCCTGCCGCCCCGCCTCCCTCCGCTTCCCCGTCTGCACCGCCCCCCTCCGCCGCCCCGCCCCGCCTTCCCCTGCCGCCCCGCCCGCACCACCTCCATCAACCGCCCCGCCCCGCTCCCCTCAGCTTCCCCGCCCGCCCCGCCTTCTCCTGCCGCCCCGCCCCCTGCCGCCCCGCCTCTCTCCACCGCCCCGCCTGCACCGCCTCCCTCCGCCGCACCGCCCCCTGCCTCCCCTCCCGCACCGCCCCCTGCCTCCCCTCCCGCACCGCCCCCTGCCTCCCCTCCCGCACCGCCTCCCGCCGCTGCCCCGCCCGCCGCGCCCGCGCCGCCTTCCTCCGCCGGCTTCGTCGTTGGGCTGGGAATTGTGGACGCGCGAGGAAGATAACTCATGAGGCACTGGGCTTGGGAGAGGTTATGGAAGCATTTAAATCTTTTATCTTTCTATAACATCTGTGTGTCTTACTTTGGGTTGTAATTTTATGTTTGTGGATCTGTTTTCCTCTCTAGGCTGAGCTCCTGGTGGGCGAGAATTTTATCTTCAGGCGTTTCTCAAACCCCAGTCAGTGGCTGGCACATTGCAGGACACAGAGTGTGCCTCTACAGATGCCTTGGTCAACGAAGGGATCTGAAATATCATCTAAATTTTATCTCAGAACCTAGTGGACGCAATAAACCTGGAAGAAGGGAGGGAGAAAGGAAGGAAGAAAAATAATTGTCTAGAGCACTTGAGGGAAAGATAAGAACTGAAAAAGTAAGAGAAATCTTTTCTCTAAACACACTCAATTTTTGTTGAATCAGCAAAAGAGGTGGATGTGTGATGTGCCAAAGATTACTGAGATCCAGGGAGGTGGAATGCAATACGTTGTCTCTGTGCACATAAGGAAGAGTCAATCTTCAAATTTATTTCTCAAAGTAGTTGTTAGTAATTTTCTTTTAAAATGGTCTTGAGGCTCTTCTACAGCAGTGTTTCAAATTTGCTTTTAGTAACAGAACCCTAGCTTTTTGGGAGGGATACCTCAGGAGCCCAGAATTGGATTAATATTAATCCTTCCTTCATGACAGAGTCTCATCTTTTGTCTGACTAGACAGCTTTTATTTTCCATTTAATTTAAGTACTATACTTATTTAGTAATAAAATGGAATGAAACACCTGTGAACCCACAACCCAACCTAAGAACTAGAAGTGGTTCTCTAAGTGGTCCCAGAAGAGCAACAATAGCAGCATTGGGAAACTTGTTAGAAACGCGTATTCTTAGGCCCCACGCCTCCACCTAGTGAATCAAACTCGAGGATGGGACCCAGCAATCCAGATTTTAATGAGCTCTCCAGGTGATTCTGACGCACAGTACAGTTTGAGAACCACTGAACCAGGAGATTACCAACGATTTAGATCTATGTGCTTTTTTCTCCTTGCCTTCCTGTCTTCCTCCCAGAGGTAATCATTGTCCTGAATTTTGTACTTTTGCATTTATGTTATCACACATATAGTATGTCTAAGCAACACATTAATTTTGCTTTTATTTAAACAGTCTAAAAAAGGATGTCATACTACATGTAGTCTTCTTCGACTTGCATTTTTCAGTCAACAGTTTGTTACTAAAATTCATCTATGTTTTTGCCTGTAATTCTAGTTAACTCATTTTGACTACTGTTTAATAATTTATGAATGGAGGCATAAGGTAAGTGGGATCTGATTTCTGTGGTAATATGGAAAGTGGGCCAGTCAAATTCTCTGTAGGAGTTACACTAGGTAGAACAAATATCCTTTGGGTACCTAGTTGATGTGCTCTATTTCATCCGGCAGTTTATGAAGGGCAGATGAAGGGTAGGTAAAACTTAAAACTAGAGGATATGTGCAGCACCCTCCAGAACTAGGAAACAAATCCAGGCCAAGGGCCTGAGAAGTCAGGTTCTCCAGCAATTCTCTTCCCCCTACCCCTCACCCTTTTTCTTGGAGTCAATTCCTCAGCATACAAAGATGCTATTTTTTAATCCCATCTTAAAAAGGAAAAAATTCTCAACACCCACTACTGCTCCATTTCTTTTCTTCCCTTTGTAGCAGAACTTCTTGAAAGAAATGGCTGTTCATGCACATTTGAGTGGTTCAAGTTGTTTGCTCTCAGGAACGGTACTGCTATTAACTTTCTTGTATATATCTCCTGGTGCTTATATGCTCAAGTTTCTCTGGGATATATATCTGGAGGGGTATTGCTGGATCATAGAGGATGTTAATGTTCAATTTCACAAGATAAGGGCAAGTTGTTTTCCAACGTGGTTAAACAAATTTACATCCCCATCAGCAACATACCCTTAAAGAGATCTCTCCAATGCTTGATATTATCTACTTCTTAATTATCTGCCAGTCAAATAAGTATAAAATGTTATCTCACTAATGTTCACAGAAGCACTGTTCACAATAGCTAAAAGGTGGAAATGACCCAAATATCTACCATCTGATGAATAGATAAACAAATGTAGTATATACATACAATGGAACATTATTCAGCCATGAAAAGGAATGAAATACTGATACATGCCACCACAAAGATAAACCTTTAAAACAGTGTGCTAAATTAAAGAAACAAAAGGCCAGATTTTGTAGATTCCATTTATATGAAATATCCAGAGTAAACAAAAGCATAGAGACAGAAAGGAAATTAGTGGTTGCCAGCAGCTGAGGGAGGGTTAGAATGGAGAATAAATGCTTAAAGAATATAGATTTTCTTCCTGGGGTGATGAAAAAGTTCTGAAGCTAGATAGTGATGAGCATTGTTCAATATTGTGGATGTACTTAATACCACTGAATTATACACTTTAAAATGGTTAAGGGGGCCAGCCCAGTGGCATAGTGGTTAAGTTCACGCACTCTGCTTCTGCAACCCAGGGGTTTGCAGGTTTGGATCCCAGGTATAGACCTACGCACCACTTATCAAGCCATGCTGTGGCAGGCGTCCCACATGTACAGTAGAGGAAGATGGGCACAGATGTTAGCCTAGGGCCAGTCTTCCTCAGCAAAAAATAATAAAATAAAATAAAATAATGAAAAGCAAAAAAAAAATAAAAGTAAAATGATTAAAATGGTAAATTTTATATTATGT
This sequence comes from Ceratotherium simum simum, assembly GCF_057802395.1. Classification (NCBI taxonomy): domain Eukaryota; kingdom Metazoa; phylum Chordata; class Mammalia; order Perissodactyla; family Rhinocerotidae; genus Ceratotherium; species Ceratotherium simum. The sequence goes on along the minus strand of NC_141908.1, from coordinate 74,035,009 downwards.
TTATTTTACCACAATAAAATGTTATTTCACTGTGGTCTTGATTTGCATGTCCCTAAATAGAAGTGCAAGTTAAGCATCTCTTTATATGCTTATTAACCATATATTTTTCTTTGCCTGTGAAGTGCCTTTTTATATTTTGTGTCTATTTTTCTATTGACTTGTTTTTTTCTTTATTTGCAGGAGCTCTATATATATTCTAAATACTCTTCCCTTATTGGTTGATATTTTTGCAAATACCATCTACCGATTTGTATCTTGTCTTTTCACATTAAAGAAGCTTAATGAACAGAAGTTTTTAATTTTAATATAGTGGAATTTATCAAAATTTATCTTAATGATTTTCATTTTATGATTAATCATTTATGATTATTATCTTTTTGCCTTAAAAATACTTTTAGTACTCTGATGTCAGAATAAATATTTATCCTTATTTTCATATGAGTATAAAGTTTTTGCTTTTGATGTTCAACTTCTGTATGTAGAATTGAAATTTTTATGTATGCTATGAGGTGGGGATCCAGTTTCTTCTCCAAATAGATAACCAATTGTCTCAGCTCCATTTCCCTACTGATCTGCCATGCCACCTCCATCATATATTAAGTTTCCACATATGCAGGTTTCTGTTTCTAGGCTCTTTATTCTATTGCAGTGGTAAATTTGTCTATGCCATGCTAAAAACAGCTTTAATTACCATAGCCTTATAATAAGTCTTAATATAGAGAGAACTAATCTCTCCTCCTTATTCTTTTTCAGAAGTAACGTAGACATTCTTGGCCCTTTTATCTTCCACATAAATATTAAAATCAACTTGACAAATTACATGTAAAAAGTCTGTTGGGGTTAAGGTCACCATTGCATTAAATCTATAGCTCAATTACAGGTGTCAAGCACTGGGAGGTGATATATTTACAATATTGTTTCTAAAAATGACTATGCATGTCTCTCCATTTACTTAAGTCTCCTTTAATGCTGTTTAGTAAAGTTTTATAACTTTCTACAAACAAGTCTGGCTTATATTTTGGTAGATTTCTTCCTAGAAACTACATCACTTATCAATAATGTAAATGGTGTCCTTTTCTGAAAATTATGGCTTTTTAGTTGTTACTGGTGTATGAAACTGATAAAATCTAAGCTATTCTGTTTGAAGAAAGAGAGGTGGGGGGACACAGAGCCCTGCCTGCTTGGCCTCCCCTTGTGACCAAGCCCCCTTTCTTCACCAAAGCTGCCACCTCTTTGAAACCAGAGGGATCTGCCATGCATAGTTTGAAAACTTCTGATCTAAAAGAATAAACAGTTAAGAATAGTCAATAATTTTTTAAAAGAATAATTTTGTGAACTGCTGGACATTGAAAGATTATATAGCCATAAAAAATTTTAAATATGTAATGTTGAGAAGCCAGACTATAGAACAAAATAAGAAGTCAAAATACAAATCTTTATCTATGTAACGATTAAGTTTGTGATGAGTGTGGCATTTCTACTCACAACAAAGGGAATGGCTTTTTCAATAAGTAGTGCTTTCAATAAGTCATTGATTACTTAGGAAACTTGACTACATTGTGAAACTAACACTACATTAAATAGTTAAAACTCCATGTTGATCTGCTAGCTTTTGAAGTCTGGAGAACATCAACTGGCTTTTTCATCTCTGTGTTGATGTTATGCCTTACATATATAGTAGGTGCTCCATAAAAACTTGTTGAATTATTGTTGAATTTACATCTTTGCAGCAGGGCCACATAAAATAGATTGGCTTTAAAAGCTACTATTATGCAAAATCTTTTCTCTGTAGGGAATGAGTTGGATGATACATAATTACCTCCTAGAAGTTTTTAAGACTTTGGCAAACTTAGGTGATCCAAACTTCACTAGTAACTATGAGATTAATATGCTACCAGTTATGGAGAATGTTTTCCTAAGGTTCATTCACTCATTCAAGGACTTAGTGAGCCCATACTAGAACACAGACAAGAATTGATAATACATCTCCATCATATCCAGCCACGGAAGAGCCTGCACTTGGGGAAACACCATTTACAATACAGAACTGAAAGCTGACCCTGAAATCTACAATTGGCAGCAAATAAATATAATCACATGCAGAAAAAAATGGCCAGTATTAGAAAACGTTTATTCTGAAAGTTTATCCTAATTACTGTAAGTACTCAATATATGCCAAACCTGGAGAAACCTGATAAATAAAAGATTATCTATGAAAACAAATGTAGTTGTGACAGTTGGATATCAGTGTGGAAGAGAACTGACTTAGATCCTTATTTTATCCCTCATATTACAATTGACAGATGCATCAGAATTAAGAAGTAAGGGGAGGATGAATAGGAGGAGCACAGATTTTTATGACAGTGAAACTGTTCTGTATGATACTATAATGATGGATACATGTCATTATACATTTGTCAAAACTCATAGAATGAGTTTTGAACCCTAATAGAGTGAACCCTAATGTAAACTATGGACTCTGGGTGATAATGATGTATCAATGCAGGTTCATTGATTGTAACAAATGCACCACTCTGGTGCAGGATATTAGTGGAAGGTTGTGCATATGTGGTGACAGGGGATATATGGGAACTCTCTGTACTTTCTGCTCAATTTTGCTATGAACCTAATATTGCTCTAAAATTTCAAGTTTATTTATTTAAAAAACAAAAACCAGCAAATAGAGCATTTGTTTCAAAAGGAGAAATATGCTATTGAAGAAATGTACATTTTTCTTAAGGACAAAATGGAGAGGTGGAAAATTTTTTCACTGAAAGTATTTGTTTAAAAATGTGTATGCATTGAGTGACGTCAGCATCATGGCAGAGTGAGCTGTTCCCTTAATCTCTCCCCTCTAAGTTACAACCAAACAGATATTCATTAACCAACAGATGATTCCTTACAAAGCACAATAGGACATCTGAGAGATCCACACACCCATACATCTGAAAGTAGGGGTACGGGATCCCCGGGAAGCGGTGGATAGAGGTGAGCAGATCCCCTCCTCCTCCCCAGTGGCAGCGATCTGGGTCGCAGGTCCTCACGCAGCAGCCAGCATGCGACTGTAAGAGGATGCGGCAGGGGAGAGGGCAGACAGGCCTGCACGCGAATGCTTTCACTTTCCGAGTTGAAGACTGCCCATGGGAACACTCTGCACCAAGTGGCATGGCTCAGCCACTGCGTGGACACCCCCACTGAGCACAGCAGCCCAGGGGAACCACCGGTGATTGTAGAGTGGGCCTGGGTGCAGGCAAAAGAAAATACCCTCCCCCACCGCCTAGCACACGAGCTCAGCCAGTCCCCGGCTAAGGCAGCTGACCCACACCAGAGCACCTGTGCATGCGTGTATGACCTGCCAAGTGGCTGTGGCCGGTGGGCAAGTGCAGATGAGCCCTATTGGCACAACTTCCAGCAGATGCAGTGGCTTCAGAAAACACAGGTCCTGCTCCCCCCACCAAGTGGTGGCAGGTGGAATCTGCAACATGATACTACCACTGTGTGCTAGCAAAGAATCCCTTCGTCAAACATCATAACAAACTACATTAACACTCCAGAGCAGAAGGAAAATGACAAGTCTCCAGAAACCAATCCTGAAGTCGCAGAACTCGATAATCTAAATGACAGAGAATTCAAAATAGCTATCATAGAGAAACTCAACGAGTTACAAGAAAATTCAGAAAGACAGTTCAGTGAGCTCATAAAATTAATGAGCAGAAGGAATTCTTCACAAAACATATTGAAGCTCTAAAAAAAAATTTTGGAGACGAACACAATGAATGAGAAAAAAAAATCTAGAAGCCTTAAAAAATACAGCTGGTGTTATGGAGGACAGAATTAATAATTTAGAGGCTAGAAATATAGAAATGCTTCAGGTGGAGGAGGAGAGAGAACTAAGACTTTAAAAAAAATAAAGAAACTCTTCGAGAAATATCCAACTCAATTAGGAAATGCAACATAAGGATTATAGGTATTCCGGAGGGAGAAAGGAGCAGAGAGCTTGTTCAAAGAAATAATAGCTGAGAACGTCCCAAACCTGGGGAAGGAACTGGATTTACAAGTATGTGAAACCAATAGAACTCCTAATTACATCAATGCAAAAAACACCTTCTCCTAGGCATATAATAGTAAAAATGGCAAAAGTCAATAACAAGGAAAAAATATTAAGGGCAGCAATGCAGAAGAGAATATCTACAAAGGAACCCCTATCAGGCTTTCAGCAGATTTCTCAGCAGAAACCTTACAGGCTTGGAGAGACAGGAATGATATATTCAAAATACTGAAAGACAAAAATTTCCAACCAAGAATACTCTATCCAGAGAAACGATCCTTCAGATATGATGGAGAAATAAAAACTTTCCCAGGTAAACAAAAGCTGAGGGAGTACATCACCACCAGACCTCCCTTACAAGAAATGATCAAGGATGCCCTCATACCTGAAACAAAAAGGCAAAGGTTTACAAAGCCTTGAGCAAGGAGATAAATAGACAAAATCAGAAAATTGCAGCTTTCTGTTAAAACAGGTTAGTAAACACTTAATTATAACATAAAAGATAAAGAGATGAGAAACATCAAAAATAACTATGGGGGGCCAGTCCCGTGGCATAGTGGTTAAGTTCGGTGTACTCTGCTTCAGTGGCCTGAGTTCGCAGGTTTAGATCTGGGCGCAGACCTACACCACTCAGCAGCCATGCTGTGGCAGTGACCCACATACAAAATAGAGGAGGATTGACAGAGATGTTAGCTCAGGGCTAATCTTCCTCAAGCAAAAATAAGAGGAAGATTGGCGACAGATGTTAGCTCAGGGCGAATCTTCCCCAGGAAAAAAAGTAACTATGAACACTTCATTTTAAACACAAACTCACAACACTGTTAAAACAGAATAGTTTGTGACAGCAAAACCTTTGATGGGGAAGAGGAAAGGGATGGAACCTGCTTAGGCTAATGGAGATATGAGGCTGTCAGAAAATGGACTATCTAATCTACAAGATCTTTTATACAAACCTCATGGTAACCACTAAACAAAAAATCACAGCAGAGACACAAATAATAAATAAAGAGAAAACTGAGAAAACCATAACAGAAAACCACCAAACTAAAATGGCAGTCATAAATACAAGGGAAGAGAAACAAGGGAAATATAGAACAACTGGAAAGCAAGAGATAAAATGTCATATTAAGCCCTCATATATCAATAATCACTCTAGATGTAAATAGATTGAATTCTCCAATCAAAAGACACAGAGTGGCTGAATGGATTAAAAAACAAGACCCAATAATATGCTGCCTCCAGGAAATATATCTCAGCTCTGAAGACAAACACAGGCTCAGAGTGAAGGGATGGAAGATGATGCAAATGGCAAGCAAAAGAAAGCAGGTGTTGCCGTACTTATATAAGACAAGAAAGACTTCAAGATAAAAAAGGCAGTGAGAGACAAAGAGGGGCACTCTATAATGATGAAAGAGATGTTCCACCAAGGGGACATTACACTTATGAATATATATGCACCTAACACAGGAGCACCAAAGTATATAAAGCAATGATTAACAGACCTAAAGGGAGAAATTAACATCAAAACAATAATAGTAGGGGACTCAACATCCCACTATATCAATGGATAGATCATCCAGACAGTCAACAAGAAAATAGTGGACTTAACAAAAAACTAGACCAGATGGACTTAATAGACATAGAAAGAGCATTCCATCTAAAAACAGCAAAATACACATTCTTCTCAAGTGCACATGGAACATTCTCAAAGATAGACCATATGTTGGGAAACAAGGCAGGCTGCAATAAATTTAAGAAAATTGAAATCATATCAAATATCTTTTCCGACCACAATTCTATGAAACTAGAAATTAACTACAAGAAAAAAGCTAGGAAAGTCACAAATATGGGGAGACTAAACAAGATGCCACTGAATAACCATTGGGTCAATGAAGAAATCAAAGGAGAAAACAAAAAAATACCTGGAGACAAATGAAAATGAAAATACATCATACCAACTCTTATGCAATGCAGCAAAAGCAGTTCTAGGAGGGAAATTCATAGCAATACAGGCCCACCTCAACACACAAGAAAAATCTCAAATAAGTAATCTTAAATTACACCTAACAGAACTAGAAAAGAAGAACAAACAAAGCCCAAGGTCAACAGAAGGAGGGAAATAATAAAAGTTAGAGCAGAGACATTACCCTGATACCAAAACCAGACAAGGACAACACAAAATAAGAAAAGTACAGGCCAATATCACTGATGAACATCGATGCAAAAATCCTCAACAAAATACTAGCAAATCGCATACAACAATATGTTAAAAAGATTGTACACCATGATCAAGTGGGATTTATTCCAGGGATGCAGGGATGGTTTAACATTTGCAAATCAATCAACGTAATACACCACATTAATAAAATGAAGAACAAAAATCACATGATCATCCCAATAGATGCAGAGAAAGCATTTGACAAGATACAGCATCCATTTATGAGAAAAACTCTGAATAAAATGGGTATAGAAGGAAAGTATCTCAACATAATAAAGACCATATATGAGAAACCCACAGCTAATATCATCCTCAATGGTGAAAAACTGAAAGCCATCCCTCTAAGAACAGGAAGCAGACAAAGATGCCCACTGTCACCACTCCTATTTAACATAGTACTGGAAGTCCTAGCCAGAGCAATCAGGCAAGAGAAAGAAATAAACGGCATCCAAATTGGAAAGGAAGAAGTGAAACTGTCACTATTTGCAGATGACATGATTTTATATATAGAAAACCCTAAAGTATCCACCAGAAAACTTTTAGAAGTAGTAAACGAATATGGTAAAGTTGCAGGATACAAAATCAACATACAAAAATCAGTTGCATTTCTGTACACTAACAACGAAGTAGCAGAAAGAGAAATTAAGAATACCATCCCATTTACAATTGCAACAAAAAGAATAAAATACCTAGGAATAAACTTAACCAAAGAGGTGAAAGATCTGTACGCCGAAAACTATAAAACATTTCTGAAAGAAATTGAAGAAGACACAAAGAAATGGAAAGATATTCCGTGCTCTTGGATTGGAAGAATTAACATAGTTAAGATGTCCATACTTCCTAAAGCAATCTATAGATTCAATGCAATCCCTATCAAAGTTCCAACAACATTTTTCACAGAAATAGAACAAAGAATCCTAAAATTTATATGGAACAACAAAAGACCCGAATAGCTAAAGGAATCCTGAGAAAAAGAACAAAGCTGGAGGTACCCCACTCCCTGATTTCAAAATATACTACAAAGCTATAGTAACCAAAACAGCATGGTACTGGCACAAAAACAGATACACAGATCAATGGAATAGAATCGAAAGCCCAGAAATAAACCCACACATCTATGGACAGCTAATCTTTGACAAAGGAGCCAAGAACATACAATGGGGAAAAGAAAGTCTCTTCAACAAATGGTGTTGGGAAAACTGGATAGCCATATGCAAAAAAATGAAAGTAGACCCTTACCTTACACCATACACAAAAATTAACTCCAAATGGATTAAAGACTTGAATGTAAGACCTGAAACTGTGAAACTTCTAGAAGAAAACATAGGCAGTACGCTCTTCAACATCGGTCTTAGCAACATCTTTTCAAACACCGTGTCTGACCAGGCAAGAGAAACAATAGAAAAAATAAACAAATGGGACTACATCAAACTAAAAAGCTTCTGCACAGCAAAGGAAACCATCAACAAAACGAAAAGACAACCTAACGATTGGGAGAAGATATTTGCAAACCATACTTCTGATAAGGGCTTAATCTCCAAAATATATAAAGAACTCATGCATCTCGACAACAAAAAAAAAACTACCAACCCAATTAAAAAATGGGCAAAAGACCTGAACAGACATTTCTCCAAAGAAGATATACAGATGGCCAACAGACACATGAAAAGATGTTCAAAATCACTAACTATCAGGGAAATGCAAATCAAAACTACAATGAGATATCACCTCACGCCCATCAGAATGGCTATAATTAACAAGACAGGAAACAACATGTGTTGGAGAGGATGTGGAGAGAAGGGAACTCTCATACACTGCTAGTGGGAGTGCAAACTGGTGCAGCCACTATGGAAAACAGTATGGAGATTCCTCAAAAAATCAAGGATAGAACTACCATATGATCCAGCTATTCCACTGTTGGGTATTTATCCAAAGAACTTGAAAACACCAATTTGTAAAGGTACATGCACCCCTGTGTTCATTGCAGCGTTATTCACAATAGCCAAGACTTGGAAGCAACCTAAGTGCCCATCAAGGGACGAATGGATAAAGAAGTTGTGGTATATATACACAATGGAATACTACTCAGCCATAAGAAACGATGAAATCCAGCCATTTGTGACAACATGGATGGACATTGAGGGTATAATGCAAAGTGAAATAAGTCAGAGGGAGAAGGTCAAATACCGTATCATTTCCTTCATTAAGTAGTAGATAATAACAACAATAAACAAACACATAGGGACAGAGATGGGATTGGTGGTTACCAGAGGGGAAGGGGGGAGGGAGGAGGTGAAAGGGCTAATTTGGTACATGTGTGTGGTGATGGGTTGTAGTTAGTATTTTGGTGGTGAACATGATGTAATCTATGCAGAAATAGAAGTACAATGATGTACACCTGAAATTTTTACAATGTCATAAACCAATGTTACTGCAATAAACAAAAAATTTTTTAAAAAAAGAGCAGAAATAAATGAAATAGAGATCAAAAAAAAAAAAAAACAGTAGAAAGGGTCAATGAAACTAAGACCTGGTTCTTTAAGAAGATAAACAAAATTGACAAACCCTTAGCCAGACTCACTAAGAAAAAAAGAGACAAGGCTCAAAAAAATTAGAAATGAAAGAGGAAAAATTACAATGGATACTATGGAAATACAAAGGATTATAATAGAATACTATGAAAAACTATATGCCAACAATTTGGATAACCTAGAAGAAATGGATACATTCTTACACTCATACAGCCTCCCAGAACTGAATCAAGAAGAAAAAGAGAATCTGAATAGACCAATCACAAGTAAAGAGATTGAAACAGTAATCAAAAACCTCCCCAAAAAACAAAAGTCCAAGACCAGATGGCTTCTCTGGAGAATTCTACCAAACATTCAGAGAAGATTTAATACCTATCCTTCTCCAACTATTCCAAAAAGTGAAGAAGACGGAATGCTTCCTAACTCATTCTATGAGGCCAACATCACTCTGATACCAAAACCAGACAGGACAACACAAAGAAGGAAAATTACAGGCTAATATTGCTGATGAACATAGATGGAAAAATCCTCAGCAAAATATTGGCAAACTGAATACAGCAATACATTAAAAGGATCATATACCATGATCAAGTGGGATTTATACCAGGGACACAGAGAGGGATGATAAAATATCCACAAGTCAATCAATGTGATATACCACATTAACAAAATGAGGAATAAAAGTCACCTGATCATCTCAATAGAGGCAGAGAAAGCATTTGACAAGATCCAACATCTATGTATGATAAAAATTGTCAATAAAATGGGTATAGAAGGAAAGTACCTCAACATAGTAAAGGCCATATATTACAAACCCACAGCCAACATCATACTCAATGGTGAAAAACTGAAAGCCATCCTTCTGAGAACAGGAACAAGACAAGCGTGCCCACTCTCACTACTCATATTCAACATAGTACTAGAGGTTTAGGCCAGAGCAATTAGGTAAGAAAAAGAAATAAAAGGTATCCAAATTGTCAATAAAGAAGTGAAACTCTCGCTGTTTGCATACAACATGATCCTATCTATATATAGAAAACCCTAAGGAATCCACCGGAAACAATTAGAAATAATGAACAGATACAGCAAAGTTGCAAGGTACAAAATCAACTTACAAAATCAGTTGCATTTCTATACACTAATAACGAGCTAGCAGAAAGACAAGTGAAGAATACAATCCCATTTACAATCACAACAAAAAGAATAAAATATCTAGGAATAAGTTTAACCAATGAGGTGAAAGACCTACACACTGAAAACTATAAGACATTATTGAAAGATATTGAAGATCGCATAAAGAAATGGAAAGATATTCCATGCACGTGGATCGGAAGAATAAACATAGTTAAAATATCCATATTATCTAAAGCAATCTACAGATTCAGTGCAGTCCCAATCAGAATCCCAATGACACTCTTCATGGAAATAGAAGAATCCTAAAATTTATATGGAACAACAAAAGACCCTGAATAGCTAAAGTAATCCTGAGAAAAAAAGAACAAAGCTGGAGGCATCACAATCCCTAACTTCAAAATATACTACAAAGCTATAGTAATCCAAACAGCATGGTACTGGCACAAAAACAGACACACAGATCAATGGAACAGAATTGAAGCCCAGAAATAAAACCACACATCTATGGACAGCTAATCTTCAACAAAGGAGCCAAGAACATACAAGGGAGAAAGGACAGTCTCTTTAATAAATGGTGTTGGGAAAACTGGACAGCTCCATGCAAAAGAATGAAAGTAGACCATTATCTTACACCATACACAAAAATTAACTCAAAATGGATTAAAGACTCGAATTTAAGACCTGAAACCATAAAATTCCTAGAAGAAAATATAGGCAGTATACTCTTTGACACTGGTCTTAGAAGCATCTTTTCGAATGCCATGTCTACACAGACATGGAAAGCAAAAGAAAAAACAAACAAATGGGACTACATCAGACTAAAGAGCTTCTGCAAGGCAAAGGAAACTGTGAACAAAATGAAAAGACAACCCACCAACTGGGAGAAAATATTTGCCAATCATATATCCAACAAGGGGTTAATTTCCAAAATATATAAAGAACTCACACAACTCAGCAACAAAAAAACAAACAACCCAATCAAAAAATGGGCAGAGGATATGAACAGACATTTTTCCAAAGAAGGTTTACAGATGGCCAACAGGCACATGAAAAGATGTTCAACATCACTAATCATCAGGGAAATGCAAATCAAAACTACCAAAAGGGCTGGCCCTGTGGCTTAGCGGTTAAGTGTGAGCGTTCCGTTACTGGCGGCCTGGGTTCGGATCCCGGGCACGCACCGACGCACCACTTCTCCGGCCATGCTGAGGCCGCATCCCACATACAGCAACTAGAAGGATGTGCAACTATGACATACAACTATCTACTGGGGCTTTGGGGAAAAAAAGGAGGAGGATTGGCAATAGATGTTAGCTCAGAGCCGGTCTTCCTCAGCAAAAAGAGGAGGATTAGCATGGATGTTAGTTCAGGGCTTATCTTCCTCACAAAACAAACAAACAAACAAAAAAAAACTACCATGAGATATCACCTCACACCTGTTAGAATGGCTATAATTGCCAAGACAAAAAATAACAAATGTTGGAGAGGATGTGGGGAAAAGGGAACCCTCATACATACACTGCTCGTGGGAATGCAAACTGGTGCAGCCACTATGGAAAACAGTATGGAGATTTCTCAAAATATTAAAAATAGAAATACCACATGATCCAGCTATCCCACTATTGGGTATTTATCCAAAGAACTTGAAATCAACAGTTCAAAGAGACTTATGCACCCCTATGTTCATTGCAGCATTATTTACAATAGCCAAGATGTGGAAGCAACCCAAGTGCCCAGCAACAGATGAATGGATAAAGAAGATGTGGTATATATATAGAATGCAATACTACTTAGCCATAAAAAAAGAGAAAATCGTCCCATTTGCAATAACATGGATGGACCTTGAGGGTGTTATGTTAAGTGAAATAAGCTAAACAGAGGAAGACAAACACCACATGATTTCACTCATATGTGGAAGATAAACAAACACATGGATAAAGAGAACAGATTAGTGGTTACTAGAGGGGATGGGAGTTGGGGGTGGGTGAAAGGGGTAAAGGGGCACACATCTATGGTGACAGATAAAAATTAGACTGTTGGTGGTGAGCACAATGCAGTCCATACAGAAACTGATAAACAATAATGTACACCTGAAATTACACAATGTTATAAACTATTATGACCTCAATAAAATAATTGAAAAAAATATACAGACATTAAAGAGGTGTGGAGCAAATATATGTGATAACCAACAAAAGCTTACTGACGAAAATACAGTTGTTGTTGTTGTTGTTGTTTTTGTGAGGAAGATCAGCCCTGAGCTAACATCCATGCTAATCCTCCTCTTTTGGCTGAGGAAGACCGGCTCTGAGCTAATATCTATTGCCAATCCTCCTTCTTTTTTTTTTCCCCCCAAAGCCCCAGTAGATAGTTGTATGTCACAGTTGCACATCCTTCTAGTTGCTGTATGTGGGATGCGGCCTCAGCATGGCCGGAGAAGCGGTGCGTCAGTGCGTGCCCGGGATCTGAACCCAGGCTGCCAGTAGCGGAGCGCAAGCACTTAACCGCTAAGCCACAGGGCTGGCCCGAAAATACAGCTTTAAAGAAAAAAAATATAAGGTTAATACCTTAAACAGTTTTATGGCCAACCACATATTTCTATACGTAATAGAATTTCTTATTACTTTTTTTTTTTTTTTTTTGGGAGGAAGATCAGCCCTGAGCTAACATCCATGCTAATCCTCCTCTTTTGGCTGAGGAAGACCGGCTCTGAGCTAATATCTATTGCCAATCCTCCTTCTTTTTTTTTTCCCCCCAAAGCCCCAGTAGATAGTTGTATGTCACAGTTGCACATTCTTCTAGTTGCTGTCTGTGGGACGCGGCCTCAGCATGGCCGGAGAAGCGGTGTGTCTGTACGCGCCGGGATCCGAACCTGGGCCGCCAGTAGCGGCCCTTTACCCCTTTACCCCTTTCACCCACCCTTAGCGCACTTAACTGCTAAGCCACGCGGCTGGCCCTCTTATTACTTTCTAACTGATTTCCTTGTAAGTACGCTATTTCCTTTGACCGTATATGAAGTAGAATCCAAGTATTTAGGAAATAATCCAAAGTGGGGAAAAAAGTAATCTTTATCAAAATCTTCACCATAAAAATTTGAAAATAGCCAAAATGTTACTTATTAAACATTGTAGTAATACAAGGAAATCCCATATAATTGTTAAAATAGCAGGAATGTGTGCCATATTGATACATGGAAATGTGTTCTTGAAATATCATTAAGGTCAAGTAAAATTTTATTTTGTTGGACTTTTGGAGAGAAAAATGATTAAGCGATGACTCATTTGTGAACTAAAGGAACTGTAGTTTATTTTACTAAAGATAATAGAAATTCTTTAAGGACTTGATGGACCATATTCATTCACTTCTATAGTCATCAGCTCTCAGCTGGACTACTGCAGTACTCTGACTGATCACCCTCCATTCTCACTCCCTTTAAGACCATCTTCCTCAGAACAACCACAGTGACCCACGGAAAATAGAAACTGATGTATTTGCCCACTTCAAATTCCTCCTTTGATTTTTCCATTTAATTATTTGACCCTCCTTTGTTGCCTACAAAATGAAGCCCAAATTCTCTTTATATGGCATGTAAGATGCATTACAACTTAGCTCTTGCCTCCCTTACTTGTTTAGCTTAGTCTTCTTTCAAATTTTATGTTCTGGTAATTTTCAACTGCTTCATGTTCCTTCAGGTTCATGCCAACCGTTTCAGGATTCTGTGACATTGCTCATGCTTTTCCCTTTTCCTGGCACATGCTCCCCACCTTTCTTTATCTATCTTATGCATATTCATCCTTCAAGACAGCTCGTATATCATCCTCAAAGCTAAGTTAGGGTCCCCTTCTTGGGTTTCTTTAGCATCCTGTGCATACTTCTATCTCAGCAGCTACCAAATCAAATGGAAATTATCTGTTTATAAATCCGTCTTCCACGTTAAACCATAAGTTTCTTTAAGGCAGAGGCCATGTTTAGTCATCTTATGTACCCAGCCAGCATCTAGTTCAGTGCCTGGAATATAGCAGGCACTTAATAAACATAATGAGTATTAAATAAATAATCTTCCAGGCACTGTAATGGGGACTAGTGAACTTCGAACATTCCATTTCTGCCATCTACCAGCCCACAGCCCACCATACAAAAAGGGACATGAAAAATGACAGGCATGGAAGCACTGTGAATGGCCAAATGAGTCACACTGGGTCAGAGGCTACTGTCTTTTTAGACAAATTTGCCCAGAAATTTCTTACCACCAACTATGCTTGTCCTTGAGAATGAAGGATTATGGAATTTTCCTCTGTTGAAAACACTTCTGAGAAATAAACTATTCAAAGACAAGTAGGCAGAAGGAAGAGACAAGAGGTCATAGTGGTCTACAAACTAAATGATCCGTCCCCCCTTTGAGAGTTTTCGTGTACACTCTTCAATGTCATTGAAAAATCTTTTCAGGCTTGTGTTCTTTAAAATCTGAAATGTGATCGGGGTTTATTTTGTAAATAACGGGAGTGGTGGCAGAATCACTTTCTTTCTATTACTACTCTCAACACTGTTTTATAATATAAGCACGTTAGCAAGTTTATTTTGTACTATTAGCCAGGCATAGTGTTAAGATATGAGATAAGATTATCTCATTCAACCTTCATAGCAAGCCTATGAAGTAAGTACTATTATTAACTCCATTTTATAGGGGAGGAAACCGAAACTTGAAGAGGTCAGTAACTTGCCCAAGATGACGTCTCTAGTAGGCATTAGAAGCAACATTTGAACCCAGGTGGTCTGATTCTGGGCTCACGGGTTTGAGGAGTGCTCTATAGTACCTGACCTGTAAATGGTAAAATGCGATAAACACTCACTACATTTGGCCCATGATAAATTGTTCTTCAGGTAAATGGCAATTTATAAGACTGAATGAATCAACTTGTCATTTTTTGTTTTTGTTTTTGTTCTAATTAAGGATACTTCGGGACCTGTAGAAGTGTTATTAGTTACTATCATAAGCCTTCTAACAGTAGACTATTTTAAACTGTAAGCATGTTGGGGAAACTAATTATCCACAGAACTGTCTCTCCTTTGCAATTAAATAAAATCTTTTTATTAAAATATTTTAATATAAATTTTTTATATTTGGCAGTTTTAATTAGTATATAATTTTTCCAGCAAAAAGAACCTTCATGTGGAATGAAATCCTCAAAAGTGCTACCTAAAGACTAAAGTATTTGGTTTTTTTTTAAACTTTACTTTTCACAGTTTAGACTCCAGAAACAGTTTCCTCATAAAGCTGACTTCCTTTGTGGAAATTATTTTTGTTTCCAACCATGTTGAGAATCCATTTTTTCCATCCCTTCTTTCTCTCTCTCTCTCTCTCATTCTCTCTCTCTCTCATTCTCTCTCTCTCTCTCTCTCCCCCACTCTCTCTCTCTGCTTTCTCGGTAGTAGCACGGAGGAAGGAGGGGGTGGGCACAGAAAGAGGGAAAAGAGAAAACAGAAGAATTGCATGCCCCATGTCTGAATATATCCTCCCCTCGTAAATAATTCCATCTGAGTTGCACTTTTGTCTTTTTATTTCCGTTTTTGGACACCTCTTCTATCACCCAGCCAACTGGGATAGACAAAGCAGCGCTGGTGCCCTCAGCGACAGAACTCTGGTAGGGGGCTGGCTGTAAATTGACGTGGCATGGAAATTCTCCGCTAAGTTGGAGCAGCTTGCATGTTTCTCCTAAGATCAAGCCCAGCCTCCTGGAGCTGGAGCTTAATCGTCATGGGTTCAACGACTTTACAGAAAAATGGCTAGAAAAAGTCTCCAGCTCCTTTCTTTGGACTCAGATGTTTTCTTTTTGAGTATCTATGGTTTAGCTGAAAAAATCAAAGCAGTTAAGTCCCTAACTTTCTTTTTGCAGCTTAAACAACAGAATTTGCTGCCCTCCCTCCCCTATCCTGCAATTTAATTCCTTACAGATTTTGCCATGGGGTGCGGACTTAGAAAGCTAGAAGACCCTGATGATAGCAGCCCTGGAAAAATATTTTCTACCCTGAAGAGACCACAAGTGGAAACAAAGACAGAATTTGCTTACGAATATGTATTGCTGGATTTTACTTTACAAGGTACTTTTTACTTCTATTTTATTTTTTTAAATGAAATGTTTCAAAGACAAGAGACCACTAGTTTTTTTAAGTGTTGGTTTGTGAATTTTTAAGCTGTTCTTCATAATCAGATTGTACAATCAATCGAACACTAGTGCTTTGTTTCTTTATTATATTTTGAAAGATTTTTGTTTTGTGTCATTTGCTCCTTTTTTTCCTAGTATGGCTCACATGTACTTTATAAAATCAGAAAAACTGCTTGGAAATATTTGTTTCATTTTTAAATCAAATGCTTATTTGTAGAAGGATACATGAAAAATGTTTGATTTCCAGGCCAAATAGCTATAGCCTTAATGACAGTTTGTGTTTTGAAAAAGATATGAAAGGCACAAGAGGGTAGCATGTAAGAAACAATATTTGCATCATGGGGAAGAGTGGTAAGACAATTCTGAGGTTTCCAACTGTGTTAAATTTTGTGATTGTGCTAGTCATTTGATACTTTTGACCAAACTAAACTTGAAGTTTGAAAATACAGTAAAAAAGGAAAAAAAGATAGTCTTCTGTAAGACACTTCCTTTGCTTGGTGCCCGTCCCTAACAGAGAAACTCCCTGTTCCAGAAAGTTGGAAACACAAATAAACAAGTCCAGATGGCAGCCCTGTGGAAGGAACAGAGGCAGCTCGACCTCACAAATACTTTGCCTCACTTCTTTGGGGAACTTTAGAATACTGTACAACTGCATGGATAAAACTGAGTTTTGAAAAGCAGAACTATATCTTCAATTATGGAGTACTAGAAATGAAATTTACAGTGTCTTGCTTCTGTTAGAATTTCTAGATATCAATATTTCAAATTCTTACTACAAAGCTATATTTTTAATTATTAGCCACATATTTTATCAGTTAATAGAAAGTTTATACTAAGTAAATTATCATGTTGGATATTACCGCCTTAAACACAAATTTTCCATTTTTCGGTTTACTCTGTGAACAGTGCATCTTGGTGCAAGAAGGAA
The DNA here is from genome assembly GCF_057802395.1 of Ceratotherium simum simum. Lineage (NCBI taxonomy): Eukaryota > Metazoa > Chordata > Mammalia > Perissodactyla > Rhinocerotidae > Ceratotherium > Ceratotherium simum. The sequence goes on along the minus strand of NC_141908.1, from coordinate 74,017,986 downwards.
GAGCAGCCCATTTTTCTTTGTCAAAAATTGAACTAGCCAGCAAGCAAACTCCCTTCCAGAGACGCACACAAAACCTATACTTTTAACATATTCACATCTCCATTTTTATCTAAGGCCAAGGCTACCAAAGGAAAAAATGTCAATATTCTTAATTTTCTTTTTAATTATGAAAGTTAAGATTATGATAATGGTGATAATCAGAGAAATAACCAATCATATGAATTTTTTTCTATACTTTTTCAAAAACCATCATTTGAGAAAATATTTGTGATGTGGTGCTGTTTTCTCCATTGATTGTTCTTGTCAATTATTTGTTAGGACTAGTTTCTGTAAATCCATAGGACACAAAAACACACTTTCCTTAACCTAAAACCTTGTCTATTCATAAACTTTAGGCCAGAGCCATTTTGATCTGCACTTTAAGATTTGCTGCACAATCTCCCGTAGGATCATAGAGCTTAGAGTAACTCGAGAATTTTTTCTGATTTCTTTCTTTCCAGTAATGTTAAAAATCTCAAACAAATTTGTATAAATGCAGGCATCCTTGAATCAGAAAGATATACAGCTTTCTTCAGAAGTCACTTGGTTTTGTCATTATCAGAAGCCCTGTTCTCTGTGAGAGGAGTGGAATTGCCACCTTCCTCTCTAGGTGTTTGGAGGAGGTAGTAGAGAGCTACACTGTGAAGTATAAGCATGGGCATAGTTGGCAAATGTTAACACAGAGCAGATGCATATTTTCAAGTTGCACCTGGTTCCTATTTGGTCCAGGCGCCTAGTCTCCTGGTGCCTCTTTTCTCTCCAGTTCTTCCACATGGTTTTTGTTTTGTTTTGTTTTTGTCTTTGCCTTTGTCTCAGAAGCCCAGACTCTGCGTCAGCCCAGCTCCACAAACCACCTTCCTCTCTCCTGTTGTCTCTGACCTCGACCTGCCACTCCAGCCTACAGAGGAGTGAGTCACGCAGGGTTTAAAACACGCCAGCCCGTTCAGCACTGGCAATTGTCCTGGGATTGCTCTAAGGAGGATCTAGTAGTGGTACCTCCTGCCTCTCAGAGGCCACCGTGCAATGAGCAACCTTTTAGGAAACAAAATAGTCTGGTGACAGCTGTGTGTGCTCATGATGAGCCTGTCTCTTACCTTGTTTTCCTTCGTTTTTCCAAACAGAGGACAAGGGACAGAGAGTAAAGTCCCAGTGGGGCAAGAGGAGGAGACCCTTTGAAATTTCCAGTGTCCTGTGTTATGGTGGCTACAATTATCTTGAACAACTTATTTCCCATTCGGTTCCATTCTCTCCGTCTCTCGCTCTCTCTCTCTCTCTGCCTTCTCCACACTGTTTTTTTTTTTTGAAGGGGGTGGCACTTTGAGCCATTATTTACATCTCTAAGGGAGAAATAATAGCATAGTCATTAAGCACAGGAGCATTAAGGCTCTGGAGTCCAAGTTCCTGGGTTCTGAATCTAGGTTCTTTCACTCACTAACTGTGCCAAGTTTGTAGACTTGGCTATATCTCAGTTTCTTCAGCTGTAAAATGGGAGTTCTAATGGTGCTTACATAATAGAGTTGTTTTTAAGGATCAAAGGGGGTAATACAAGATAATCTACTTGAAAAGGTACCTGGCACTTAGTAAGCACTTAATAAAAATTAGCTATCATTATCCCTCCTGGCTTTATGCCAGGTCTACCAACTGCGCTAGTGAGATTTCAGTACAATTTTTGTGATGTTTTCTGGATTCTTGTCTAGTAATCTATATAAATGTGTATTTATGAGAGTGTATGTGAGTGTATATATGAGTATGTTATAGAATTTATTAATGAAAAGTTAAATTAACTCTGTAAATGATCCAAAAGGATTAGTTTACCTCCTTGTATAATCCCAGAAAATAATCTAAAAAATAATGGCCTTAAGGATTTTTAGAGCATGTATAGCTTTATGATTAAAAAGAGTTTCTATAATACTAAAACCCCAACACAAGAACAGAGGGCAGCTTCCTTATTGGAATTTCTGGTAGAATTATGTAAAATATATTGAGTAAAATTTTACTGGCCTCTAGCTTGCTTCCTTATTATTAGAACAAGGAACTCTCATCATCTTTTATCATCACTGTTAACAGCAATAAATATATATGATGGATGTATTCTGTAGAAGATGCTGATAATTACTGGCAATACAAAGAGGAATAAGACATAGTTTCTGCCCTTAAGTATTTTACATTCTAATTGGTCAAACTGGACAAGATTGTGAACTTCTCAAGGTCAAGAACCATATCTAATCCACCTTTGTGTCCCCTGTGTCTAACACACTGTTTGTGACACATGACCAATGGCCAATAAGTTGTGTTGAATTAATGACTGAAAAATTACAATACAAGATGCAAGAGCTGTCAGAAAAAGGAAAAATCAATTTTGAATAGGGTCAGTTGGAATTCGAATTAGGACTTTAACTGACCCTGAAGAAGAAATAGGGCTTAGATAATCAGAAAAAGATTAAGAGATTGAGGCACGTTCAAGGATTTTGTAGGAGATAAGCAGAAAATAAGATTGGAAATAAATGGAGTATGGAATGCCCTGACTTGGCTAAGGAGGGATTCCTTGATTCTTTGGGGAATAAATAGCTATAAAGGCTTTTAAACACGTAGTTGATAGGTACAGAGAAGTGTTTTTAGAAGATTAGTGTGAGATTTCCCGGGGAGAGATGGAAGTGAGGAGAAGGGTTAGAAGACTGCTATAGTGGTCAAGGCTGATGACGATGAAGACCTGCACGTGGGGCAACAATAAGGATGAAAGCAAGGGGTGAATATAACAGACCTTACGAAGGAGGAACTCACTTAGCCTGTGGCTGGCTGGATATGAAGGGGCAGAAAGAATGAGGAATCCAGGGTGACTTCCCGGTTCTGAGCCTGAGCAACTGTGGAAATAATGGTGCCTCATACAGTAGGAGGGGTGTCCCAGAGAGCGTCAATGGGTGCTGAATGAGTAATTCCATTCCAGGCGTGTTGCATCTCAGGTGGCAGTGGAACATCCTGGTAGGGACAGTTGCAGATGCCTGGCTGGAGAGGGTGATTTCCAGGAGAAATTGAACTAAATAAAGTCTTAAAGAGAGGGAATATGGGCAGAGCGTAAGTGTCTGCGCTGAGTCATCAGGCATATTTAGCCGTATTGAGGACAACACAACAAAAACGACAAAGAATGAAGACAATCAGGATTGTGTGGCACCAGAGAACACAAGGAAAGGGAGGATTTCAAAAGGCAAGTGATCAGTAATTTAAAATACTAGAGCGCTTTCAAGAAAAATGAAGATGCAGTGCTGAAGAGAATGCATTAAAAATCAACAGGAGATGAATAAAGGATAAGAAGTGAGGGAAGGGAGGGAAGAAGGAAGGAAGGAACGAATGAACGAACAAACGAACAAACGAACAAACGAACGAACATACAAACGAATGGAAAAAAAGAAGGAGGAAAGGGTGGGTAAGCTAAATTTTCTATATCGGTCTGAATCTAATAAGTTCTTGGGCATTTTCTCAAGCAATCAAAAGGTTTTCAAATATAAAGTGCTACATAAGGAGAAATTAATAATAAAAATGACTAAATTTACTCAAGCATCAACATACTCCCTGTCATGGTGCCTAGCCCAAATTCCTACCAGGTGAAAAAACTATATAATGATTTACATTATGTTTGAAATGGTGAGATATTTTGGTTTAGAAAAATGATAAAACCTCATAAATTCAGACTAGTGTGGGAGAGAAAGATCCCATTCTGTACTGGGAGAGGAGGGAATCTCTGATAATAGCTTACAGTTAACCCACTTAAATAAATATTGATCTTGGGAGAAAATACATATACATCTCTGTTGGCGATCTACATTATTTTGGGTTTTTTCCTACATGTACTTCTTATACCTGGCTGGACATTTATTCATTCTTTGAACTAACACTTACTTAGCACCTACTGAGCTAAGAGCTAGGATACAAAGATAAATAGAGCCTAGACCCTGCCATCTATGAACTTGCATCCTACTGAGCATCCTACTGAGAGACACTGATAAATAAGCAGTCAGTTACATTGCGTACACCATACGCTGTGATTCAGGCTATGCTAGAAGTCTGAGGGTTATAGAAGCAGAAAGAAGAGCACTTCCACCTGATTGGTGGGATCCAGAAAGACTCCTTAAAAGAAGTGCCACCTCATCCGTAATCTAGGGAATGAGTGGGACTTACACAAAGGTTTGTATCTGGAATATGTGAAATACAACTGCAAATCAATAAGGCAACTGCAAATCAGTAAGGAAAAGACAACCCAATAGAAAAATGGACCAGGAACTTGGACATCCAGCTCACAAAACAGGAAATCCAAATGGTCAGTAGATGTCTGAAGCTGTGCTCAACCTCATTAGTAATAAGGAACATGCATGTTAAAACCACAGTGAGGTGCCACTACAAATCATCCAAAATGGATAACATTTAAAAAGACTGCTAATACCAGGCGTCAGTATATTGGTACAACCATTTGGGGAAAAAAAACGCTTTGGCATTATCTAGTTAGCTGAAGATATACCCAACAGAAACGTGTGTGCATGTGCACCACGAGGCACATACAAGAATTTTCATAGAAGTGTTATTTATTTATAACAATCCAAAAGTATGAACAACTCAGAAATCCCAGAACAAGAGCCTGGAAAAATAACTTGTGGTATACTCACACAGTGGAGCACTATGCTGCAGAAGTCAGCAACTTTTTCTATAAAGGGCCAGAGAGTAAAGATTTTAGGCTCTGTGAGCCATGTGGTCTCTGTCACAGCTACACAGCTCTGCCCTTGTGGTGCCAACCAACCCTATGTAACAGAATGGGCTGTGGGCAGCACTCTGCCGACCTCTACTATACTGCAATGAAGATGAGCCAACTACAACTACACAGCTACACAAGGTGAATCTCACAAGCATAATGTTGAGTGAAAGAAGATAGACACAAAAGTACATGCTGTACAATTCCAGTTACATAAAGGTCAAAAAATTGGCAACCTGAACTATAGTGTTTAAGGCTGCGTTCTTGAATAGTAAACTAAAAAGAAGAGCAAGGAAATGATGACCACAAGAGTCAGGGTGGTACATAAGGGAGAGGGGATTGTGATGGAAAGGGCGAAATGGCAGGTTTCTGGAATGCTGCCATGTTCCAATTTTTGAATGGATGGTGGTGACCCAAGTGTTGGCAGTTTTAAGTATGTTTTGTGCTTTTTTATTTTGGTATGTTACATTTCTACCCCCACCCAAAATTTTAAAAAAGGTTAAAAAAAAGACTGAGTAGGAGGTGGTGGTAAGACAAACAAGGCTGAAAGACAAGATGTACAGACTCAGAAATGAGAGAAAATTTTATGATCTGTCTGGGAACCACGAATAAAACAGAATGGGTGGAGTGTAGCACATGAAGGAGGCAGCTGTAAAACAAAGGGGACCAGAGTTTAAAATAGTCATCATTTGATCTTCCGTCTATCTGCCTGTAGTAGTGAACTATATAGTTCAACAGAGTTTTAGTGTATTTAAAAACTGCAGTTATATTACTTCAATTAGATATATTCATGAGTGACTACAAGGATGGCAGCTTTCATTGAAAACATAAAAGATTACATAATTTGGATATTTATATGGTAGCTTATGTTTCTAAGTAATTTAAAACATTTTGATAAGTAAAGTAAACCAGATACTCCTTTTAATATCCATACGTTGTTACTTAACAATTTATTGTAATCCAAAAGCTTTAGCCCAGCTCATGTCTGAATTTTCACGAATTATGAGTTAAAATCACCCAAATCAATGAAGTTTTACTTTCCTGTAGGCACCGGAGTGTACTGGCTCTGGCATCATTCTGTCTGGTTCAGTCACAGCCTTATCCCTTACTTACTAGCAATTTGCACAAGTTACCAAATCTCTCTCTGAGTTTCCTCATCTGAAAACAATCTACCTTATGGAGTTTTTGTAAGGATTAATTAAGATTAGGCATGTAAAGCACTTTGCATAGTGCCTGGAACTAAACATGCACTTGGTATATGTTACTTATTAGTTTTTACTATAATTGCTAGATATAATATGGAGATTGACAGTCTGTTCCTTTTTGAAAATATTGTAAAATTACTTGACAGTGTCTGCACGTTGTATTTTTACCTGAGGAAACAATGTTTCATTAATATTTCAAGAATACGTATCAATTTTCAGAAGTAAATTGGTGGAAAGCACATATATATGTCTTGGACTATTTTCATAGAGTTACGTCAGCAGAGCAAAGTTTTTGGCACTGAACAAGTTCTTAGCTTTCTACTGGAATGTGACATTTTCTATTTTTAAAATTTGATCTTTGTCTATGAAGCTTTTAAGGAAAGGAGCATAAAAAAGTCTATTGATATTTTATTTTAGAATAGAATAAAATATTTTAGAGTAAAATATCATATCATTTATGAGGATAAATGATAGAATGTTGCTGAACCTTCGGGATGTTTCAGTTTTAATCATAAAAATCGACTTTGCATTTGTATAGTTTTCAAAGCAATTACAAAATGCTTTCTTTCATCAGTGCTTCACATTAGCTCTGTAAGGTATAGCAAAACTCTTACAAATCGCGTAGCATCAATTTAACAGTAACCAAACATACCCATTAATGTTGTAAACAACACCATTTGTTCCTTCTCTCAAAGAACCAAGAACTGATGGTGGTTGGGGAGCTAAGAAGAGCAAGGTGGCTTGCAGCTGCTGGTGACCACCTGTGCTGTTCACATTCTAGCCAAAACAACCACCACCTCCCCCTTAATTTCCTGTGTTTAAAAAGTAGCAGAGCCTCTGATGTCACTGTCCCAGGGTAAGGACTCAAATCAAAGTCTTGGCCTCAATCACTGAGCCTATCATGGAGATGTCATTATTCACTCTGGTGAGCACTGATGAAAATCCCTCGCTCTGTGTGCACAGCTCTCCCCTTCCTCACATCTCTGAACTGAATCAGGCTTCCAGTCTCTTCAGCACAGTTTAAAACCTTATTAAGAACTGAGGAAACTTCATGAAAGGAAGTGCTCAACAATATTCCCAAATTTATTTTTCCTCTTCTTACTCCCGGCTTACCATTCTTGAATGACACGGGTGTGCTTAAAGCAAGTCCCAATGTAGGAAAGAAGGACAATTTGTTAATAGACTGGACCCCACCCCTCCTATCACCATCATCCTCCTGTGCCCACTGGAGGAAGAATTGCATCACTCTTTCTGTGTCCTGGGATGCTGGACACAGTCTAAGATGGTCTAGGTGGCCTGGCCTGGACGTAGGCAGGCTCTGGTCTGCAGAATCCCTGGGATGACCCAGAGCAGAAGTTGCAAACCAGCAAGACATGGGCCATATTCAACCTCCAGGCAGGTCTCACTCGGTGTGTACAGTGTTAAAATATTTGAATTAACTGTCATTTTTAAAATTTGGGAGATAGGGGCTGGCCTGGTGGTATAGTGGTTAAGTTCATGTGCACCGCTTCTGTGGCCCAGGGTTCACAGGTTCAGATCCCACACACCACTTATCAAGCCATGCTGTGGTGGCATCCCATAAACAAAGTAGAGGAAGATTGACACAGATGTTAGCTCAGGGCAAATCTTCCTCAGCAAAAAAAAAAAAAAAAGGGAGATATTATGTAAGAATCCGGATTTGGGGGTTTTCTTTAAAATTAGAAGATCCAGGAACACCTGTATGTCAGCACTGGGCCAGGTGAGATTTAGAGTATTCTCCAGGGCCCACAGCCTCCTCTAGCACAGCTCCTTTCTTTGTTTTATCAGCCTGGTAGCTTTGGGCATTTGAGTCTGGGACTCAGTGTAATAGATCAATGTGAGTTAGGGACTCCTGATCTGGAATGGGAGCTAGGGACGCCTACTCTACAGTGTGAGTTAGAGACATGAGATCCAGGGCATGAGTTAGGGGCTGCTGAGCTAAAGCATGAGTTAGGAGCCTCTGATGTAGAGTACAGATTGGGAGCCAGGCCATGATTTTGGAATAAATCCTTATCTCTACAATGATCTTCTTCCTGGAGATTTTTTAAACCAACAGTGACTTATCTCTGAGGCGCTGAAACTATCTTTTCCAAGCTGGACCACCAACAGACAGGCACAACCCTGAGGTCTGAGTGTTTCCTTTGTGCCAGGCACTGGGCTCGTGTTTTCCAGTTACTCTCAAAGCAACTCCGTGAAGTTAGTACTATTATTTACCCCTGTCTCAAGCAAAGTACGTTGTTTCAGATCTAGGAAATGGCAAACCATGGTTTGAACCCCGCCATTTGCTTTCTTAGTGAGAGTAGTGTGTTGCCTTTCTTTCCACAGGGAGGACCTTATTTAACGAAACAGCCAACAGTTGTGTAGCACGTACTAAGTGCCAGATACTTTCAAGAAACCAATATTAACTTATTTCACCCTCCTAACAACACTATAGGGTGGATTCTATTATCATGCTCACTTTGCAGATGATGAAACTGAGGCACGTGGTGCAAAGTACCCTGCCACGCTAGTAAGTGGCAGAGCTGAGTTTGGATCTGGGCAGTCTGGTCCTAGAGTCTATTTTCTAAACCGCTGCTCCATGAGCACCCTGGAGCTCTGTGAATGGAATATGTTAGTGTTACATCTAATTTTTCATTCCATTGGTCCTTTAATAAGTATTTTTTAAGCACTTAACCATAATTGTCAAGTCTAGGCTGAGTGCTATTTATCAAAAAACACAGTACTCCTGATAGAAGAACGTGCACACTTGAGACAGTTGAATAATTAATCTAAAGCACTGGGCCCAAAATGGACATGATCTTTACATAAATTTATGTTTATTAGTATTGATGTACAATATTTTTTTCTCCCTTTGTAACTTTTCTGGATTTCTCTGTAATTCCTCCCAAAACTCCCGTGTGTGTGTGTGTGTGTGTGTGTGTGTGTTTCGTGCATACACATTTCTTTTGCATTGAGACTGGAGACAATAATCTTACTTTATTGAGAGTCAGAGGATGTGGATTAGACCAGAAAAGCTGGATTTATTCCATTGACGCAAGATTTCTCTGACATCACCAGAGAACAAGGTGTTGCTTAGAAGTATATTCTCTACCTGAACAGGAACCTCTTTAAGCACCAATTCTATTCTCTTATAGCTATCTTCTTGGCGATTGTTTTTAACGTGTTACATAACTTTGCCTTTGAAAACTATGTTCTGAAACAATAGATGGAGGGAATGATTTCATTATCATTATCAATTTAGGCCAATGAAGTGTGGAAAGCCCTTTAAGTGGCCCCGGACTGTAGAGTTTTTATAGTTCTTTTATCTAGTTTTATAATTCATTTTATTCCTTCTAATGTCATCAGTGCCTTTTGCTACTATCATTGGGTCCTTGCTACTTCTAACTCAGTGGTCTCTGAGCCTCCACCAAATGTCTTGGCGTTGGACAAGAGATGCTGTTAGTCGTACACATAGACACAATTAAATGACATCGAGTGTCACAGACAGAAAGTTGTGCCCCTTTCAATTTTTATGTCTTTAACATCTCTCTAATGGCTGATTTTCCTTTTCAACAAAGAAAGAACAGAGCTGTGACTCAGTCTTTGGCAGATAACAGTATCCAGCTAGAATCTCATTAGTGTTGTCTTTTCATTGTATGACAACTTTATGCTTATGGTGATTCTGTTTTTATGGTTGTATGAGAGATATAAATTCTTTGTGAAATAAATTTAAGCTTAAAATGAAAATTAAAAGAAAAAATTTAAGGATATGAAAGTGCAAGTGGTACTCAGATAAGACACAAATTGTGGAAGTGTGCTCAATGACTTAAGTCCAATACACACCGGTGGAGAGGGGAGCTGAGGGTGGCTCCATGCCTCTCTCGTGGAAAAACTGGATGGGCTGTGTGAGAACTTTTTTTGTAAGCTGAGTGGTTATTTGAGTACTAGATTTTTGAGGTTGCTGGCAGTCTGCTTTCCAGTTAACGTGGGACAAAAATCTCTCTCACCCCTAATTTTTTGCCATATATATTTACCATACCTCTATTTAAAGAACTGAGCATGTCAGAGTCCTGTTCTGCCCTGCCACCTAAAGTTTGGGTGAATACCCCTCCGTGTACCTGACTCATCAATTGCCAGCCTTTTCTGTGTGACAGCCCTTAAAATACATTCAGATGGCATCCTGTTCCTCACTTCTTATTTGGCACATAGTTGAAGGACACCTGTCAGGGTCTTCAAACCCCTCACTATCCTGAACACTTTCTTTTAAACATACTAATTTGGCCCTTAAATTGAACACAATCCACTTTTCATTCAACTGACATTAATCATCAATGCGGTAGGCACTGTTCTAGGTACAGAGATACAGCGGTGAGCAAAACATGAATATCCCAGCCTTCATGGAGCTCTCGTTCTGGTGAGGGAGGCAGACATTAAATGAGATAATTAGGTGAACATACTAGTGTATTCTGATTATTGTGTAGATAGGGATGAATGTGGAAGAGAAAAAAATAAGCAGGGAATATACCAATGATGGTCTTCTCAGCACAGAATTCAGTGAGCCCCCTTCCAGTGGGGGCAGTTTCCTTTTAGATGGCCCGTGGTCACGTTAGATTAACTGCTAACTTATCATTAGTTTGTGGTCACTTGGAGCCTCCAGAGTTTCCCCCTCCCCCACACCACGTGAACATACATTACATCAGATTTCTCTCATTCTGTGTTTTGAACTTAAGGAAAGAACTAAGAATTTATCCCTGTTGGATTTTTTTTTAATTTTGGGACATTTATACCACCAAACCAAGAGTTCTTCAAATCCTCATTCTCTTAGCCGATGTATTTGCAACCACTTCTTTCCTACATAATTAACCATTTTTCATTGACTCCAAACCACCATTGATTGTAAAACACACCATTACTTTATGTACCACTTAGAAAGAAAAAAGGCACCAATTAAACTCTGACTTACTAGTTTCTTATCATTTAGTAATTTTATTTTTTACCAATGGTAAAAGCTCTTTTAGACATTTTGAAACATAAATTTTGCCTTCTTTCTCTCTCCTACATACATAAAAAAGGAAAATTAAGTGAAATAAAGATATTCCTAAAACATCTTCACACTCAGGACCCAATCCTTCTGAATCACTTTCAGACTCAGAGCCCTCGTGTCCCCATTTTTCACATGATTTTCTCCTCTGTGCTGTCAAGAGTATTGGCAAGGCCACATTTCTTAAAAGAGTGCTGGAGTTTCCTTCCAAGTACCTGACACCCATTCTGCAAGTTTGAGACTGGGACATTCTTGATATTGCCAGAGGTCACCAATGGAAAGTTTTCAGACAACAACCAGGACGTATTTTTTTCCTCAAATGATCCTGGAACGATTTGTTGACTGAAACCTCAGGCACTCTGAATTGTTTAGCCAGGCCATATGGAAAAGCAACCAACCTCACGCAGGCAGTGATACCCACTGTAATTATCACCTGGCCTGCAGTAATAATTAAAATGCCAGGAAAGATTTCCAAGCCAAGGCACATCCCTTATTCTTGTTTTGAATTTTATAATTTACAAAGATACACTTTTACAAAAATGAAATGCTCATCTCTACTCATCTATTTTTTAGGTTATCAGTTACAATCTATATACTTTTGTGTTTTGCTTTTGTCAAGTGAATAGTATTTTTTCAATAAGCTTTAAAATTTCTTACACTTTCATAAACTTTTAAGTTTTCATTTTGCAATCTGTCTTGCTAAGATAATCATGTAAAACCGCTGGGAAAATATGAAAGTTCTTTATTTTCCTGGCATCATTTTTGAGGAAGAAGGCATAGCATACCTTTTTAAACCAATAAAATAGATGCCATTGTACTTTAAAGACATCTTTGACCTAAACAGAAGACCTAAAACTATAAAACTCCTAGAAGAAAGCATAGAGGGAAAGCTTCATGACACTGGATTTGGCAATGATTTTTTGGATATGACCAAAAGCATAGGCAACAAAAGCAAAAATAGATAAATGGGACTACATCAAACTTAAAACTTCTGTACATTAAAAGACACAATCAACAGAGTGGAAGCTCAACCTGTGGAATGGGGGAAAACAAATATGCAAAATATATAAAGAACTCCTACAACTCAACAACAAAAAAATAACACAATTAAAAAATGAGCAAAGGGCTTGAATAAACATTTCTCCAAAAATGATATACAAATGGCCAACAAGCATGTGAAAAGATACTCAAGTAATCATTAGGGAAATGCAAATTAAAACCACGATGAAATATCATCTCACATCCATTAGGATGGCTACTATCAAAAAAAAAAGAAAAGAAAGAGCCAGCCCTGATGGCCTAGTGGTTAAAGTTTGGGGCGCTCTGCTTCAGCAGCCCAGGTTCAGTTCCCAGGCATGGAACCACACCACTCGTCTGTCAGTAGCCATGCTGTGGTGGCAGCTCACATAGAAGAACTAAAAGGACCTACAAGTAGAATATACAACTATGTACTGCAGCTTTGGGGAGGAAAACAAAAAACAGTGGATGATTGGCAACAGATGTTAGCTCAGGGCAAATCTTTCCCAGCAAAAAAAAAAAAAAAAAAAAAAACAGAAAAGTGTTGGCAAGGATGAAGAGAAATTGGAACACTTGTGCATTGTTGGTGGGAATGTAGACACTATGGAAAACAATATGGCCATTCCTCAAATAATTAAAAATAGAATTACCATATAATCCAGCAATCACACTTCTGGGTATATATCCAAAAGAATTGAAAGCAGGATCTCAAAGAGATACTTGCACATCCATGTTCATAGCAGCACTATTCACAATAGCCAAGAAGTGGAATCAACTCAAATCAACTCGTCCATTGATGGATGAATGGATAAACAAAATGTGGTATATACATACAATGGAATCTTATTCAGCCTTAAAAAAGAAGGAAATCCTGTCACATTCTACAACATGGATGAACTGTGAGGACATTATGCTAAGTGAAATAAACCAGTCACAAAAAGACAAATACTGTATGATTCTGCTGATATGAAGTATCTAAAGTAGTTAAACTCTTAGAAACAGAAAATAGAATGGTAGTTGCCAAGGGCTAGGAAGAGGAGGAAATGAGACATTTAATGGGTATAGAGTTTTAATTTTGCATGATGAAAAAGTTCTGGAGATCTGGTGCACAACAATGTGAATATACTTAACACTACTAAACTATACACGTAAAAATGGTTAAAATGGTAAATTTTATGTGTCTTTTACCACTATTAAAATAAATATGTATTATATATTTAAATATGTACATATATAATATATATTATCTTTGACATATAACCTTTTTTATTGTGGTAAAATATACATAACATAAAATTTACCGTCTTAACCATCTTCACCATTTTTAAGTGTATAGTTCAGTGGCATTAAGAACATACACATTGCTGTGCAACCACCACCACTATCCATCTCCAGATAACATATAATCTTTAATGATGAAGGCGGTAGAATAGAACTAAAATAGTCGAATAGTATGACTTACTAACTGCTGATCATCTGGTGAAAATACAAAATAATTTAAATATTTTCAAATATTCTGTGTTTAATAACAATTTAAGTGCCTCTTTGAGCTCAGTAAGTGCCTTTTGTGTGTTGGCTGCTGCACTACTCCACTCTCTGGGATGGTGGCAAGATCACAGAGGACAGAGCACCAGGCTGCCTAAATTGCTCTAAACTCTAACCCAGGGCTCTAGGAGAGGGGACTTTTCCCAACCCTGAGCTCTTGATTTCTGAGGTGTCCTTCCAAGCAATGGTGCCAGAGTAGACTAGGTGAGACAGCACAGGACCTAACGTGACTCCAACCAAGTCAGCAAGAGAAGCAAGGCCAGCAGGATCCAGAAGCTCTCCCAAGGCCACAAGCTCATTCTTTGCCTGTGATACAGTCCTCTCCCAAATTTCTCTCCAGATTTTACACCCAGGTGGAGCTAATTACACCCAATGTAGCACCACCTCTCATTACTTTTTACCTCATTTTTTATGTGGTTTTTCTCATTGTAACGTCATTAACTTAGGGAACTTAAAGTGAGGGCTGAAGCTCGGGCCTTCTGAAGTGAATATGACCTTTAACTCTACCTGGTTGGATTCTCACTCGGTTCTTGACCACCTTCACTTTTATGATCAAAAGAGTAACAATTCCACAACACTGCCTGTGTGTTCTTTCCCTATTGTGTCTCCCTCCTACAAGGCCTAGAGGACCTGTACAATTGGTCTTCGATTACTAACCTAACTTTTTTTATTTCTCCTAGCTAACCTTGATGGCTTTCCCTCCTTTATGCAATAATTTTGCCTCTTAGTTCTCCTATAAACAGAATTTTCAACTAAACACAATGACCTAAGGAAAATGCTAGGCATAGAAAGAGAAATAAGGTAAGTTTCTTGCCCTTCAGGAATTCTCAGTCTAACAGTGGAGGCAAACTATATATATAAACAGGTAACTGTAATACAGTGCTATAAGGGAACTAGTAGAATGCAAAGCACAGAGGAAGACGTGATTAACTCAGGCTCGGGGAGCAGGGAAGGAAATGAAGGCCTGGTGGCATGAAACAGCATACCAGGTTCAGGAACTCCAGTAGTCCAGGCCTGCGGAAGCAAGATGTACAAGAAAAGGATGCCAAGAGCAAAGACTGAATAAGTAGGCAGAGGCCAGACTTTGAAGATTCTTCTGTATCATGCTAAAGCATTTCCATTTTCTCCAATAAGCAATGAGATCCATTAAAAGACTGGAATTTCTTTAAAATTTTCATTCTTTAGTCTTAGCGGTTTATTCTATTTTATAGTTTTTTAGTTCCTTTGTTTGGAAATCAGGATTGGTAGTTAAAATACTAAAAAAAGTAAAACCAAATGAATCCCAGAGGGATTGCCACACAACCAGGCAGAACTGGCCTGTTTTGCAATGAAACACAGCTGTTTCTTCAAAGTCCAGGATCCTTCTCTTGTTTTTATTCCTGTTCATAATGATGAAGAAAATACATTGTAAATAGATTAACCTAAATACAAAAGAGGATGAAAATTTGAGGAAATGGATTCATCTTGGTTTATACAACTTTCCTATTGAGCCCTTTATTTTCCTTTGAGAAGCTGGCATGAGTACCCACAGATGGTGGATTTCTGTTCCATTAATGTAAGAGGAGGTGGGGACTTCCTCTGACCCTTCTTCCTTGTCTGCTTCTTAACCTCCTTCCTGTGTTCAGGCAATTAGCCGCAGCGCTTGCCGGACACTGCCGACCACACTGACCGAAGGCCGACAGCCAGCAATGCCCACACCTGGAGTTAATGTCACATGTTTTGTTACTCAAAGGATAATCAAATTGGCAGGTCTATTTTTAGATATTAATTCTTGATTGTTTTCCAGAAAATGAGACATATTGTTACAGAAAATAAAGTTGTTTTTTAAATTAATACTGCTGGAACATTAAGAACATTTTCCCAAATAACACACCCTTTTCCTTTTACCAAAGACTGTACAGACTGTACTATTCCATAGTTTCTACAGATTTGCCCAAGGAATGGGTCAATTGCATATCAATTTTGCATTTAAATTTCTTCTACATTTAGAATTCTTATTAAAAAGAACTTCTGGGCACCTTTACTTTTTCAGTTTCTTTACTCAAGCATAAATAAGTGCCATAACAAATCATATTTTTAGTCTCCCAGAGAAACTTAGAACACAGTGCTTTTGAAGTGTAATTGGAAATAAGACAGCACTTGACAATTCTTGCTTAACAAATACCATTTCTGCCATTTTTAATTTTTAGACTTTAATGAATGGTATTCTTAAGAAATTACGCATCTCATCTTCTTCAGAATCATAAAAACAATTGGCCCTTCAACTTAAAATTGTTTCTCTTATGTATGTCTTCAATATCTATTAATGGAAATATCGTTACTCAAATGAAATCCTAAAAGATAAAGCTGCCTTAATTGAAAAAAAAATATATATATATAAGGTATTGTATTTCTACTTTAAGACATATTGGTAATAATATGTATCTACCAGCACATAAGGTTATTTTAGCTTTTTTCTGAAATTAATTTAAAAAATATATAATACATGTTAGTGTAACTTTATTTGACATGAAATCAGATGGCTATTACTATTCATTAGTAGTATCACACCTAGTTAGAAATAATGTATGATGCAATTTTATGAATGTGCAAATTGCTCTTTGCATTTGATATTTCAGCTTTGCCAAACCCAGAAGTCATCAAGATAAATTCAATTCTGGATATAGTAACAAAAGTGGAAGACTACTATCTTAAAGGGTATATTGTTGGGGCTATTCATCCTGTTATACAACCTGTGGGGCAGCGAAAACACCTACCTGCCAGTTACCTATACAGGGTGGTGCTGTCGCGCTTGAAATTAAGGTAAGCCTGGTGCTCAGAAAACAGTCGTGGTGAGAAGCTGTTAAGAGTGACAGTTTTCTTTGGCTAAAAGAAAAGACAGTTTGAACAAAGTGATGGAGAATAAAGGATAATTAGGGGTTTGGGTTTCGGGCACATTTTTCAGCAATTGAACCCGGATTGAGAAAAGGAAACTTATACCTCCTTCCTTAAAGCTCCTCATTGATTTCAGCTCACTGCAGACAACAGGCCCTAGGTGAGGACGTCAGTGAAAAAGGGGAATGGAAAACAGACTCCAGAAGCACCTGGAAGCTCCTAGCAACTTCCGTAGCAGAGGGGCTCGCAGTTAGCTACAAGTCCTATCACTGACTTGAGCAATGAGTCCACTTTCACTGAGTGTTCTTTTGAACAGTGCTGATTGTTTTATTAATAGTGGCAACAGAAACTATCTCTACCTTCTAAAACTTTTACAGCAGAAAGACCTACATGCCAAGTTCTCACAAACTGGATATACCTCTTATCAGCTTTTTCCAAAAAATAGAATGTAAAAGGCATCCATTTTAGTAACTTTTTTTAATAGCTGCTTTCCCAAACAACACTGCAACCGTTTTGCCAGCCTAGCCTGTAAGTTTGATAGTTTTCAAAATACTGTAGCTCCTTCCAATGAAGAATGAAAATAACCAGACCAATGTCTTCAGTTAACATATTAAATTTTGTTACACAACTCTTCAACTATATCAAAACCGTCTCAAAGACCAGGGTAAAAAACTATTTTCTCCTTATAGTGAGGGACTAATAATCAATCACTTTAACTCTGAAAGGGCTAAGAAGAGAAGGAAAAATGAAATAAGAGGAAAAGGGAGAAAATAGGAAAACTGGAAAAAAAGAAAGCGCTTTAAAACAGCCCAAGTGTGGGCTGGCCCCGTGGCTTAGCGGTTAAGTGCGCGCGTTCTGATACTGGCGGCCCGGGGTTCGGATCCTGGGCGCGCACGGGAGCACCGCTTTTCTGGCCATGCTGAGGCCGGGTCCCACATGCAGCAATTGGAAGGATGTGCAGCTATAACATAAAAAAAAAAAAAAAAAAAAAATCCCAAATGTGCTTTAAGGGACACTGAGTAACTGCCTACTATCCGTGTCTGGAGGGTGAGCACGGGCTTCAGCTCCCACCTCGATGTGGAGCCCATCAGATATTTACTAGTTCAAGCAGTACTAAGTAAATGTGCAGTTTATCCCACAGCAGTGACACTTATGTCCTAATTATAAATCTTATAAACCACGTATAAATTACTTCTTCTCTTTTAGCATTACTTCAAATAGACTTAGCAGTGCCCTGACAAGGCTAAGAATAAGCCAGGGGTAACAATCAGAAAAGAAGAAAAGAAAAAAGATAATGCTTATCTGCATTGAAATAGGATTTTTAGTTCTGCATTTGTACAGTAATGAGGTATAAGAGTGATCTAAAATCATTTCCTATAACTTTTACTAAAACGACAGACGTGAAGTTTTTCTTCCATATTAAATTAGAAGTTAAATTAATAGAGGTTTAAAGTGAGGAAATTTAAATTAATAGAAATTACTGTGTTTTTCTGGTATTTTTACATAAGACGACAACCATTCGGCTTGAAATAACAAAAAAATAATTGCCTTGACCTTATTTGTGAGTTGCCTACTTATTTTCACATGAGTATATTAGCTGAAAATCAACAACTGGCTTCCAATCCTGTTACAGCCCGAAGCATTCGGCAGCACCCAGCGGACAAAGACGCCCAAGGCTTGTGATTGAGGAATGTCCTCTAACTTATGAGACTCAAACGAATGACAGAGCAAAAGAACTGATAGAAAAGGTACGAAATGTATGCGTGTTTTCATGGGATATTGAGAAATATTTGGTATTTCTTCCTCATCAATTTCCTTTCTTACTTTAAAAAGAGCAGGGAAATGACAGGTGACTTATTCTACTAGAATTTAAAACATATTGAAGCACATGTACCAAATTGTACAGAGTTAAAAACAGAAATACAGGCCAATGAAACAGAATGGAAATGCCACAACTAAATTTATACACATATAAGAAGTTTCATTACAAACCTGATGAAGTAAAATGGGGGAACAACCATTACTTAATAGGTGCTGCTGGAAACATGAGAGGTTGTTCTGCAGAAATGGACTCCACACGTTGCAAGTGAGATCAAGAGGTAATTTTTTTAAGTATAAAAAATCCTAAAGAAAATGAAAGAGTAGACATATTCGATTGTGAATAGATTGAGGAGTTTGAGTGTGAGTATATAAATATAACTTATATACCAGGAAAACTAAGCTTGAGAAAAAAAGAATCGGGGAGAGCCGAAAGAACCGTGTCCCATGGGAGCTTCGTTTTCAGCATCTGTAGGAAGTGAGTACAAATGTGCGAGAGGGAGGCCCAGTGTGGAATGGACAGACAGAATCCGTGGACAGCGAACACAAAAGGAAACACAAATGATAAAGACACATTTGACAAAAGGTTCAACCTAACTAATAATTTTTAATGTAAATAAAAACTGAGAATTAACACTGCACCAGTATTAACTAAGAAATTAAATTGAAAGTATTAAATCCAGTGTTGGAAGAGCTTTGAGAAACCATTCATATACTGCAACGGGCATTGTAAAAAATTAGTACAGTACTTCTGATTATCAATTTGGTAACTAAAATCATAAGTGCCATTTTATTTTGTGACTCAGTAATTTCCCCTTTAGGAAGCTATTCCAAGAAATTAATTGAAAAGGGGAGAAGTCATTTTTATACAAAGATATTTTAATCACCAGTGAGTAAGGGGCCAAATTCTCAATAATTGGAAAACTGAGAAGGAGCCAATATTAGTACAATGGAATACTTTATGGGTATTAAACATGACAACTACATTGACTGTTGAGATACAAAGGTCTATACAATGTAACTTGATTGAAACTTAAATGAAAAATTGAACACTATATGTATATTAATTAAAAGCAAGAAAAAAATTAAACATTCATAAGTATTTTAAATTGATGGGATTTTATGGTGAAAGTTTTTTTAGTTGAATTGACATATTTGTAAGGTTTTAGCTTTTATTTAAATGAATACAGCCAAAAAACCTAAGGCATTTCTTTTCAAGTAAGAAACTATGAAACTTGTTCTCTGTTTCTATTGTTGTTCCCAAGTTTTAAAGGACTGTGGGTGTAAGATGGTCTCTGGTTTGTGTGTAGCCAGCTATAGCTGCTAATGATATTTACCATTTGGGTATAAAGTCACCGTTCAATAAAGTTTTTTGGGAATAGTCTTTGAGACTAGATTTTTATAAACAAGGTACACATACTGTTTACTACTCCTATTCTGGGAAATTTCAATTTTATTTCTGGGAATAAATTCACTCCAGAAAATTTCTTTTGAAAACAAAAATATAACTACTAATTTAGTCGTAATAGATCATCATTGGAGCCCTTGTTTTGCATTTGACTTCCTGGACACAGCTAAACATCTATTTAAACAGGAAAGTACTGTTATTTCAGCAATTAGAGTAATGGGGTTATTTCATGAAGAGAAAAGCTTCAGGAAATGCAGCACATGAAATATTTGAACGTTATGCTGTGTCTGAACAAGAGCAATAGATGAATGTCAAATGTTATTTTTGAACAGCTGCCTTATATAGTTGATTCTTGAATAGCTAGATTTTGTCATTTTAATATTATATCATGTTTGTTCTATTTTTAAAATTAGATTTACAAGTGTTTTCCCCAGAATTTTTAAATAAAAATAATAATCTTAAAGTATACATAAAAAGTATCAATCTTCCAACTTAAAAAAATGGAAAAGACATTAATACTCTATTTGTTACCAGACTTTTCCGGATAAAACTTTCTAGTGGGGGCCGGCCCAGTGGCCTAGTGGTTAAGTAATTCTTGCACTCCACTTCAGCGGCCTGGGGTTCACGGGTTTGGCTCCCGGGCGCAGACCTATGCACCACTCATCAAGCCACACTGTGGCAGCATCCCACATGGAAAATAGAGGAAGATTGGCACAGATGTTAGCTCAGGGCCAATCTTCCTCACCAAAAAGAAAAAAAAAACTTTCTAGTAGTAGAAAAAGCCTTCTGCACTTTTTCACCCAAATCAACTAATAAGACCTAGAGAAAGCAATGCCAATAAATTTCCCCTTTTCCACTTGCAGAATGCCATGCCTCCTTACCACCTCCCTCTCCTCTCCCAGGACACCTGATATGAAGGACAATTTGAGGTTATTTTTAAGGTTTCGTGCATTATTACAGTCTCAATATCTTAATCTATAGGAGTAAATGATATTGCATCTGCATCGTCCTTTGTACTAGCTCCACACAGCTGCACCCTCTGTCCTCAGAACTCTCCTCCTCATTGACCGGAGCTGAGAGCTCATTGCCCGCTTTGCTTGGGCATTGCTCTCAGGTTTTGCCTCAGTTCTTCCTGGCTTTTTCATTCCATTGCATTTCTGACTACAGACGTTTGCATTTGCAACCTCTGTCATAACTTTTTCTTCCTCTCCCAGGTAACATTTAAAACATTTAATTTAAATGTTAACAGTGACCCTATAAAAGATGTTGCTATTTCTTCATTTTAACTTATTTAACACGTACTTATAGAACACCTATAGGTACAAAATATCGCAATACAAAAATGAATAAGTCACAGATCCTGCCCTCAAAAGAATTACCATTTTAACACAGGAGAAAGACTTGGACACAGAAAGAACAAAGAAATGAAGCAAGGGCAGAGAAGGGGAAAAGTGCTGAGCATGAAAATAACTCTTAAGGCCTCAAATTATTTCACTGGCATTATGTCATGTGCTTCTGAGTCCTAGTCTTTAACTGATGGGGTTGAATCTGATCATGTGTATTTGGCTCAGATGGGAAACAATAGCATCAAGATGTGAGCAGATCAGAAAGCTTCCTAAGAGTGGTAGTGTGCATTGGGCTTATGCATTACACGTACACATTTGTCAAGGATTAGTCTTTTAACATTTTTCTTTACCCACATCAAGGAACAATGCTGTATGTTTTTTCTTTTAAATTAACGTCTCTTCTTTATTAATTAAGATGTATTTGGTAATGTTATTTTTGAGGATTTCTTGGAATAGTTTTAAATTTTGCTTCAACTGGAAAGACCATTGTTAAGAGGTCTGCAAAAATCATGCTATAGAATTATTAGTTCTTTCCAAATAGTAACATTTGGGGAAAAAATATGGTTCTTGTTTACATAATTTCTAAAATATATTCTAAACATAATTTCTGTTTGAAGAAATTATGATAGTAGCGTGACAGTCTTAGGAGTAGTGCTGTGTTAGAAGTTATTAATTTGTTTATGAATGGGTCTTCAGTTACTGGTCAGTTTACTCCTTCTTCTAATGGATTGCCTTGATGAGCCTAAAGGTTAATTGATAAAGTAATCAATGTAAATGAAGTTTACATTTTGTTCTACCATCTCCGTTTAAACCTCAGATTAATGTAGCAGCTAAAAGAGGAATGAAATTTGTTGGATTCATATCACAGCATTATCCACCACTTAAATTCTGCAATGGAACCAACCATGATGGAGACATAGAATCAACACTATATGTGAGACACAGTTCAGATGAAAACTGTAAAGGGTGGAATGAAGGAACATTAAGTGGGCAATCATCTGAAAGTGGAATTGAGGAAGAACTTCATCATGAAAGTGGACAGTGTCAAATGGAACAAGACGGCAGCCCCAGTTCCTCTAAAACAAGAAAGGGAGAAGGTAATCGTCAAGATGAGTAGAAGTAAAATATATATTAATTTAAATTTAGCAAAAATAAGTTTTTGAGGTTTTTTTAGAAATATGAAGCAAAGTAAATTTCTAAAAATTATAAAGACTCAATAGACTAATATAAATTTGTCATGATTTTTTAAAGATTATTACATCCAGAAATAAGGTAGGGCAGTTTTTCACATAGTTCTCCCTGGCATGGTCATTCAATGCCATCCACATAATGAAACCATGTGTTGAAAATTGGTTTCCATTTAGTCATTCACCAGCTTCCCTGTAAATCGGAGGCTGGGCGTATGTACCAAAACAGTGATTCTGTAAAGAAAGCTGTTCTGACTTATGTTTGTCCTCATAAACAGTGTGTGAGAATTTTAGTTTTGGCATTTCCCATTTCGTGGATGGTTTTCACCTTTGAAGTTAATTGGCTTTCTTTGATCATCAATTAGAATATGAAAATGAGCATCATCATGAAACAATTAGTATAATAGAGCCTGCATCCTAAAATAACTTTAAACAATAGTTTTATTTTTCTTTGCCAACTAGCAAGTCTTCCCAAGAAATTGAGAGTATTTTTTCATGTATTTTGGACTGTTCAAAGTTTTCTGATACGTTTACAGGTATGCTTTAAAAACCACTATTAGAGAAAATCAAAGACTCTGTATACCTTAGAGTTAAGAGCTCTGCAGTCAGCCTCAGTTTCTTTATGGAAAGGGGGTTGTTGTGAGAAGTAGATAAGAGATGTCTACAAAGCACTTAGCCCAGTGCCTGGCGCAGAATAAACTCTGTATTAAGTTAGCTGCTATTAACTGATCCTTTGATCAGTGTTAGTGCTGAAGCTGCACACATGGGCTTTCTGGGTTGTGCTGAGATGTGCTCAACATCCTTCGTAGGCAGAGACCCATTCAACCATGGTCAGCACAGTCTCCTTCAGAAAGAACCAGGAGCATTTCCCATCTCACCCATCCTCACCAGCACCCTCCCGTTTTTCACCAGTTCCCTAGCTAACAACCACCCTGATTTTCCTGCAGTGTAAAAACTTTAGGAATGTAAGAGTGACCAAGAGTTGTTGGAGCTGAGGTCAGAGAGCTATTCGCTGTCTTCCACTCACTGCTACCTCCCAACTCCTTCTTGTTCCCGTTGTAACTTTCATTAGATCAGGCACCTATTTCCAGTCCTTTAAGTTCTACATCCAATATGCCGCCCAGTTAATTTAATTACCAATCTCTAGATTCCGCTTTCTAAATAGTTTATTTTTAAATCATATACTTGTTAATAACTTTTCTACGGCAGTGGTTCTTAACTTTGGGTGCAAGGGTGGCGGGCAAGACACGCACAAAACAATTCTTGGAGAATCTGGTGAAATTCATGGAGACTCAACCCAGAAAAATGCACATAACACACACACCCCAAACACTTTTGTCTGTAATATAAGTGGTGTTAGACTTCCTAAAACGCAACCATAGTTGTGGGTCCATAGACCCCGCAAGTTAAGAATTTGCCAACTTATAGTAAAATAGAAGATCTGACCCAGCAATCCCATATCTAAGCATGTATTCTAGAGTCACTCGCACATCTTTGTCCAAGGAGACATGAGTAATGTTTGCAATAACAAAAACTTGAAAATAATGCATGTGTCCATCAACAGGAGTAGAGTAAACTGGAATACTATGTAGCAGTTAAACTAAATGAATAAGATCTGTATGTATTAATTACATTTCAAAAGCATAATGTTGAAGAAGAAAATCAATTTATAGGTTGATATATACAGTACGATACCATTTTTAAAAGTTTTTTAAACTGCAAATCACTGTGTATCATTTATGGGTATATAAATGTCTATTGAAAGAATAAAAGCTTGCATGAGAATAATAAACACCAAATTCATTATAGTAACTGTTTCTGGAGAATAGGATTAGGGAAGACCACACAGTAAGCCTCAACTACATCCATTTTTCATTTCCTTGAAAAAAGTCTGAAGCAACATGGCACAGTGTTAACATTTGATAAAGCTGAGTAGTGGGTCATTTTATTATTCTCTGTGCTTCTTTGTATGCTTGAAATAGCTCGTGATTCATAAAAAAAGATTTAAAATTTTCAATAAAATTATAGTTTTCCTCTTTTTTCTTCCTTCTGAAGGCCGATCCTCAGATAACAAGTTGTATATAGTCTTCAATGTTTTTGATGATGAATCAACCTGCTGGACCTATCAGGAAGGCATCCTGTCAATGAAAGTAACAAGAAAAGGATCTGTCATTAGTACACTTGATGCCGATTGGCTGGAGTTAACTACATTTTATTATAAACAAGGCTTGTCTTTAATAGATTCTTTTGTATGCTGGGAAACATCTAAAGGTAAATTTTATATTATGATATATTGATATCTAAAGATTTTGACTTTGTGTCAGAGTTGGTGGAAATGTTTTTGCCTCTCAAGTTGTATGGCTAAAAGGACAAATATTATTCCTAAGGAAATAGATTCCAATTGTACACAGCTATGTAGCTTTAATTTAAAAGCTTACGCATCCTGTGTGGTGGAAGTATAATGTAATGTTTGCTGTTGGGTTGTAACTGTCAGGAATAGACAAACCACTGGGTGATCGACCAGTAGGATTTTCCAGATAAGATGTACTACAACAGCCCAATCAGGAGGCTTATGATTGCATTTGACAGTTACTATCCAAATTTATTACACTATCCCAATTTTGAACACTACGTACCATGTACTCCAGTCTATACCTGACTCATTCTATACTTTTTTGTATAGAAAAATCATCTTTGGTTCAGAAAATGATATTGACCCTATGTTTATTTCTGCCTTCTCCTTATCTTTCATCTTTCTGTAGCCTTCCTCTTTTAGTTACAATGGGGTATGTAATCATTCATGTCTATCACAAAAACAAACAAAACTTTCCAAAAATGACTTTCTAGGGAAAAAGTTTTTAAAAAGAGATTAATACTAAAATAAAATAAAAATAGAAAGTAAGGAGACTGGAAAAATGCATTAGGAAGGATGGAGGTTATGAAAACCAGATATTTAGGGACCCTAACTCAATGAGGCTAGAGGAAAGAATTGAAAAAGCACATTAGATGAGATCTCAATATACCTTATTATCGTTAAATCAGCCTAGTGATACTTTAACTAATACAACTAAAGACTTTAGATGATTATTTTAAATTATCAGGAGTCATGGACCAATAGGTCCTTTTAACTGGCAACCAAGAGCACAGATCTAGCCCATTGGAGCCCCCAGAAATGCAGCACCTTGCACAGTGCTTGGCACGGAGCAGCTGCTCAATAGATAGTTCTCAGTATTTTGGGTTGTTGGAAACTTCTTCCAAGTTGATCTTTTATGGAAACAGCAAGATCTAGTAGGAAGAGCATGGACTTTAGGATCAGACAGACCAGGGTTTAAATCTCATGTCCTCTATTTATTAGCTGTGTGATCTGGGCAAGTTGAGTGCACTGAGCCTCAGTTTCCTATAAAAGGCGGATAAAAATACTCCAACTCTATCATGAGAAGTTAATCAGATTGAGTGTGTGCAAAGTGACTCCCCCCGCCTCACCCACCATCGGAGTTCATTTTCTGGTCTTGTTTTCTTTCCTGCAACTTGGTACATGCAGTTACGTACTTTCAGTATGATCATCCATCAGAGGTCAGTTTATGCTTCAGAGAATTCTCTCTCTGTGTCCTTTCTCTTTCTCTTCCCTCCAAAGAGTCTAAGTTGGAGCCATTTCAAATTTTCGTCTGTGACTCACTGCTGAAGGAAAAACTAAAAATACTCCTTTCACAAATCTCTTTCAGGCATCCCTGCCTTGGGCCTTGCCTGATGAAAATAAAATGAGCCACAGCAGTTGCCAGTCAGAGGCTCTGTGGGGCTTTTGTTCTTAAAGCCTCTGAAGCTATTTAGAGAGCCCAGGGGAGACTCTCCCCTCTCAGCAGCTCTGGAAGGTCTCATCAGACATTTTACACTGCAGGCCACGCCAAGCCCCTAACGAGCCACCGCGGTCTGTGGGGTCCAGCAACCGGGTGCGTCACTCGGGACTTTCCTGGGAGGACATGGGAAGCTGCAGAGGGGAAATTGTGACCATGCCTGTGTCGCTGTGAGCGGCAAGTCAGAGGAAGCAAGGCTGAACCAGCGGCTTTGTCCCGGGGCGTTTGATGCCTGACATCTAAAGCACTTTGGGGACAATGCATAGTTTGTTTTGTCTTGCTTCCATCCTCTTCCAAAATATTGTCAGAAGTCAGCCCACCACGAGGAATAGGAGTACAAATCCAGACACTGCTCAGAATTGAATATCTTACTCTACAAATCTCATTTTATAAAATACCTTCTTTCAGAAGCAGAGAGGGGAAAAAATTTTTTTTAAGTTTTCTCCTTTGGTAGGGTCATGCTGGAAAAGTTGTGAGGTCTGTGAAATTCCTCTTCAGTGCCTTTTCCCTCCCCACCCCCAAAGCCTTTTCTGCTTTGAAGAGCCCCCCAGGGAAGTGCGCAGCGGCCATCTTGCTGTTCCTTGCAGCTGCGGGTTCTCACTGCAGTGGCCTCCTGCACCTGACCTTCTCCAGCATTGCTGGGCCTTCACCAAGCTGAGCATCAGCCAGATTCACTGCACACTTACCAGGGGCTGGCACTGCAGGGTGAAAACCTCCAAATGGACCCAGGAGAGCCTCCGGGAGGCTTACCCAATGGAGCCAACATGGACAAAGCACTTTATTCTACCAGAACATGTAGCAATCCAGTGGGCAGCTGACCCGGGATGAGATGAGCAGCTTTGCCAGCTGGTACAACACACACATGTGCGTGCACACATACACACACACCCTTGAGGTTCCCACACTTCACCAGCCTACAAGTGCCCCATCATCTCAGAGCATAGTCTCTTCCCACCTTTAGTATACCCACATCTTAAGGCTACATTCTGGTTTTTTATGAATTCTTTTCAGACTTCACTTGATATTCATTTCAATCTCTTCATCCCTGTAAAAATGCTTGCGTGGAGTTGGCGAAGGAGAGGTATCAGAATGAGGAGTGGGGTAGGGTGATGACATTGAAACATGTATTTATTCACTTCACATACGTGTTTCTGCCAGGCACTATCCCAGCCACTTACAATGATGAGCAAAATGGAAGTCTTCCCTATTCAAAAACCTAGCCACGTGGCATCAGGCAGTCAGGCAGTAACAGGTATCAAACAGTATATATCTAATTTCCAAATTGAGAAAACTGTTGTGATGTTACCCAACAGGATATTGTAATGAGAGTAACAGGGAAGAACCCAGTTACAGGGGTGCTCAGGAGGTCCCGTCTGACAAGGTGACAGTCCCACTGAGATGGGAAGGCTGTAAAGGAGCTGGCATGCGAGAGCCAGAGGTAGACTCTTGTAGGCAAAGGAAACACCCCCAAATGTACAAAAACCCTAGGGCAGGAAAGAGGAACTGGGGAAAGGTCTGTGTCACTGGAGCAGGGTATGCAAGAGAGGATGGCTCCAGACAAGGTGGGGGAGGTGGGCGGCAGCCACCCCAGGCAGAGTCTCACAATGTAAATAATGCAGCAGGAGTGACCAGGCATTTGTGCTTACCAGGTGCCAGCCTTGTTCTAAGCAGTCTACGTTTATTGACTCTTTTAATCCCCACAGCAACCCTGGGAGGTAGGTGTTATTATTCCCCTTTTACAGATGAAGAAACTGAGGCACAGAGATATTAAATAGTGTGCCCAAGTTCACGCAATTAGAAAATGTGGGGCGAGGCGCCCAGGTGGAGTGTGTGCTCTTAACCAATTTGCCATCCTGCCAGGATTTTTATTCTAAGTCATTCAGCGAAGATTTAAAGAGGGAGTAATGACCTGATCTGCATTTTTAAAAGGACCTCTTTGGTCTCATTTCGGGAAATGGATCATAGAGGGCAGAGAGGAAGCGGGAGGCTGTTGCAGTGATGCACAGAGAGGACGGTGGAGATAGAGAGAGGCTGAGATTCATTTTGCAGACAGAATGTTCATGAATGAGATTCCACATGATCATGCCCTCCACTTCTCAGAGATGGTCCTGGGCCTACCTCTGGGCAGTTTAATGCCAAAAACGACACATGGACCAAAAATACTTAAATGGAATGTCACCTTTCCTCACATTTCCTGGAATGTCGATGTAATGTCTAGCTGAAATGAATGTGTAAGATCACATGTCCAGAGAGGTAAACCTTTCCCTGGGAATCCTTTAAGCTTGTGCTTCTCAAATCAGAGTCCAAGTACCTGAGGGGTATGCAGCCTTGTGCCAAGGAGGGCACAAGTTCACGGGATAAACCTCTTCCTAGAGTGTCAGTATTACTTTAAGAATGGGGCAATGGGAAGAGTGCAGAGGGGAGCGCATTACTTTTTTATATAATGTGAATATATTCAGAAAGAATGCAAAGTTTATATGGATTTTTTTTTTTTTTTTTTTGTGAGGCAGATCAGCTTTGAGCTAACATCTGATGCCAATCCTCCTCTTTTTTGCTGAGGAAGATTGGCCCTGGGCTAACATCCATGCCCATCTTCCTCTACTTAATATGGGACGCCACCACAGCACGGCTTGCCAAGCAGTGCGTCGGCAGGCGCCCGGGATGCGAACCAGCGAACCCCGGACCACCAAAGGGAGCGCTCACACTTAACTGCTGCGCCACCAGGCTGGGCTCCTGCGTAGATTTTTAAGATATAACAGACTTTAAAGAAACTTTATGCTTGCCACTAATCACTTCAAACTGTACCTGGAGACCATCCTTCAATGACAACTGTACTTTCCTTTGCTATTGCTGGTATTTGACTAAAAAAATTTGAGAAGCAGTAGGTCAGGCCAAAGCTTTGTAACTTTTTCACGTTATGCGCACAAAGAAAATGGTAGTACTGTAGGGCTCATGGGTGAAGTGGATAAAGCTGCTCTGGGCAGGAGGGGGCGCCCTGTATCTTGGCACACCTGTAGCCGGTTCTCAGCACACCAGCGGGCCAAGGCATCCTGGAGGCTCTGGGATATGTAATGTTAAGAGGTAACTCAGTTCGGGGAGAGTTATTAAGTAATTGTTCAGAATTATCACCTCACCCCATTACCTGGAAGATTTAACACACTGAGCAGCCAAATGGTCACTCTCCATGAGACCTTCCTTGCCACCCTCCCTAGCTGCCACTTCTGTTAGGGAAAATTTCTCAAGAGATATAAGGACTCCCTCCTGGCTCTGGGGACTGGAACAGGCCCTAAGAAAGCCAGCCAGGGGCACTGGGGAGCTCCAAAGTGAGAAGGAAGGACTTTTTTTTAATTGAAGTATAACATACATGTAGTAGAGTGCATTAATCTTATGTGTACAGCTGGATAGAGCACAAATGTTCAAGATACAGAACATTCCTTATATGTCAATTATATCTCCATAAAGCTGGGGAAAAAAAAGAAATGCCAAAAAAAAAAAAAAAAAAGGTGGAGAACATTTCCAGCATCCCAGAAGGCCTTCTGTTGGCCCTTCCCAGTCAATATTCTCCTCCTCAGGGACAGGCATTATTCTGACTTCCATCATCATGGATTAACTTTGCCTGTTCTTGAACTTCTTATGGGTTGGAGTATACAGTACGCACTCTTTCTTGTCTGGCTTCTTTTCCTTGACATAGTATCTCTGAAGTTCATCCGAGAGGTTGCATAGCAGTGAGTCTTTCTTTTATATTCCTGTGTAGTATTTCTTTGTATGAGTCTACCACGTATTCAATCTTTTAAACCAAAAGAAGTTTAGAAGTACTAGGGTCCCTCAATATTGAGAACAACAAAGCAGACACAGAGCCACAAAACCCATGGTTCTCGCGTTATACAATCCCAAAGTAAATAAGAGGCAGATTATAATTAAATAAATAATTATCACAGTATATAATTATTTTTAAAATTCATACCCCCATTCTAAAAAAGGATATGAGGAACATACAGTTTCAGAGGTGGTCTTATGATGCTCTAAACTTACAATCAGAAAAAGATTTAATTCCTCTGGTCACTTGACGTGACAGTGGACAAGTACATTTAAAGGAAGAGGAACATATACTATAATTAGAAAACTATTTCCAACTAGTAAATTCAACTTTACTGGGTTTTTGGGAACCACTCTGAACAACGTGAAATCTTCATGATATTCTGCCCTAATTGTAAATGATGTAAAAATAATAATAATAGGGGACTGGCCTGGTGGTGTAGTGATTGAGTTCACATGCTCCACTTCGGCGGCCCAAGGTTCGTGGGTTCCAATCCCAGGTGCAGACCTACACACTGGTCCTCAAGCCATGCTGTGGCGGCGTCCCACATACAAAATAGAGGAGGATTTGCGTGGATGTTAGCTTAGGGCCAAACTTCCTCACCAAAAAAATAAGGATAATAATGATAATTTTTCTCAAAGTTTATAGCCTGTTAATAAAAATTAAAACTGAAAATTACGTTGAAATTACTTTTGTCTTTTTTATCTTTAAGTCTAATAGATTATTTGACAACTTTGTAGGTTATTATTCAGATAACTCTCAACCAGGGAAACTTTGATGTGACATTATATTTTATAAAAACCAAAATGTTTAACCAGCACATGACCATGGGAAAATTGTCTCCTATTGCAAAATAGAAGACAAAAGAACTTCCATAGACTCAGTTTAGTTTTGGCCAGCTGGTTATTGTCAACCATTCAAGAAAATGTCAGAGAGGCCCTCCCTTAAAACTTCCTTCCCAGCAGGAATTCTTTTGACAATGACCTCTGTTTAGGATCTTCCTGTTACCATTCTTCTTTTTTTTTAAAGCACCATTGAGGTAAAGAATTGTTTTGTGTTTATATTTTTTGAAGTACTTACCTCACGTTAGTTTTAATATCACACCTGTAATTTCAAGGATTGACATTTTTGATGTTGTTTCTCCTAATGGTATAATTAACATGCATACAGCATATAGATCGGAAACCAAAATTGGATTTCAAGGTGAAGGTCATTTCCAGATGCTTTTTAGGCTTAGGAAATCCACTTGATTCTCACTGTATGATATTATTTTATCTTGTTTTTGGTATTGCAGTTTTCGTGTCTACAGTTTGATTTTAATTCAGTGACGTATAAAACTGTCTTGACCTTTGCAAAAAAAAGAAAAAATTAACCGTCAAAGAGAAGAATGATGTTACTGATTCAGCCCAAACAAGTGTTTATTAGTTGATATGGTTTTTTTCAGCTTCCTACAAGAGTTATTTAAGAATTTAGATGATCTTAAGAGACACTTAGTATTCACAACTCTTCTTAATTGTATCCTTTTCCTCACAGGGGACCATTTGCCTAAATCTTTGGAGGGATTCTTTATCTATGAAGAAGAAGGTTCTGGAGTTCCAGGTTCCAGTAGGAAAGGAAATGATGCCATCGTGGTAGAACAATGGACCATTATTGAGGTAAACTGCAGTTTTCTGACAATGTAGCTTTTCTTTTATATTTAGTTTTACATGCTAAAGATCTTCATTGCCTAGCACATGCAGTATCCTTCACACACGTGTCTGTGCAGTGTTCGGTGTTCATCACAAACGCATGAACAACCAAGTTTCTGTCAGATTTGTGAAAAGGAGATTTGCTTTACCCAATGTTCAACTTTGTTATAAGATAGCAAAATAATTATCTGTACATCAATGGCAGTGGCTTCCCAAAGATTTGCCATTCTAATCCTAAACAAAGTCCCCTGGCACTGAGATCCTCTACACAATGCCATGACAACTGGTTGAAAGTGAAAAAAATTCAGTCAGTAACTAGTATTTTATCTCCAAGCAACCAATGTGACTGGTTTTATTTACCTTATGAATTGACTTTCAAAGGCAAAAATATCCAAAAGGTGTTCTCTCTCTCACCAGGCCAAACATGTAGACACAGCATTGTCCTTCCTAGTCAGAGATGACATTGCTGCTGATGTGGTGCGCTCTGAATTCAGCTGTCACCGAGTGGACTGCCCTTGGTGTACACACTGAATTCAGGTGTACTGTGCTGTGTGCATGAGCACCTCACGGACAAGCTCTTTCGTGGACACATTCGCCTTTCCGGCCTTACAAAGGTTAGAAAGACATAGCCCATTTTCAAGGAAACTAGAAATTCCATTGAGGAGAAAAAGAACAATTTGGGGGAAGAGGGAAAGCTCTGAGTTCCAAGCGAGTAAAAGGCAATGAAAAGACTGTCGCACCTTTCACTCCCCGATCTTCACTCCCCACTCTTGTCCTCACTTCCCAGTCCCTAGACCAGTGTTTCTGAGAGTATGATCTGTAAACTACTCAGATCCAAATCAACTGGGGAGCTTTTGTTAAATGCAGATTCTCCCATACACACACATTCAAGTTTGATGCCCAAACAAGACCAAGGAGACAAGACCCAAGCTTTGGAGAACCAGATGGAACCCTCTCTCCATTCTGATCCCCAGTGTTTCTAATTTGGTTCAGTGGTTAGAAGGCAGCAGAAAATGAAGCCTGGGAAGACTGCAGCCTGGTGAAATTGCACCTAATGGAGCATGAACTCCGCTATCATAATACCCGTGACCCTTTACTGCAATCACTGGTGTAGCTGGTTGTCTTTGCCATTAGACTGCGCTTCATGCTTATTCACACAGGGCTGTGAAATCAAGACGGATTATGGCCCGCTGCTGCACACTCTGGCTGAGTTTGGATGGCTCCTGACAAGCGTACTGCCTACACCTATACTGAGACATGACAGGTAACACCTAAGTATCTTTACGTGCTCTCATTTAATTCTAAAATATACTTCATTTGTTAGATATTTCAATTTAACAAATGCTGATTTAATGCCTACAAAAGGCATTTCACTAAATTTCTAATCTGATTTCATGGACCTTGTTGCTCAGCAAATCTAATCCCCTCGCATTATATATGCACAAGCTACTAGGTCTCCTTCCCACGGGCATGCAAGTTCATGGTGGCAGAGCCAGAGTAGGGGCACAGGAGACCAACTCCCACCTCAGTGCTACTTCCAGCCTCTGAATGCTGCCTCTCCACTCGAAGACTGCATTATTATATACCTTCTTTTTTCCAATTCAAGGTGCTGGTTCTTCCCTAGAGTGAAGACTAAGTTGGTAGAAATCTGCCGACAGAAAAACACAGCCCCTCCGTAGGGCCCTTTGCCCTGCTCTTCGGCACTGCAGGAGCAGAACGCCCTCACCCCAGCACATAGTTGGGGTTAGGACCACAGTGGGTGCCTAGAGAGGGACAGGACCGAGGAGCACCAGTGTTTCTGCCTCTTTCTTCCCCTCCAGCATAGTGGGTTAGTTTTCCCCTGAAGCATGGACTTGTTAGCTGTCTCCACTAAAATAAATGCTTACATTTGAACCAAAATGCCAACACTTTTCAAATACCAACTTTTCATTTTCTCCTTTTAGTAACTTTGTCTGTCTCTCTTTCTGGGAAGGAAAAATTGAGTTTACTTTTTTTTTGAGAGATATGAATTAAGTCTTCTGTATAAAGTGCTTTGCTCCCTCTGACCTCTTTGGTGTCCAGAAAATGACTGACCGCCAAGGCTGTCCTGCCTGGGCCACTGACCACCTGCAGAGGACAGCACAGTACCACCTGGGCCTTCCCTTTTAGCAGAGCCAACCATGGCTTAACATGCTGAGTAATAGTCAGGTGTACTAAGGGAGGCAACTCCTCCTTCCTCAGTCTCATCCACCCTCCTCGCCTTCTCTGGTTTTTCCAGCTTAGCAACTTACCCCTGTCCAGTATCCCAAGGTCCCTACACACTTTAAAAACCTTTAAAAACCACACCTTCTTCAGGTGGGTAGAGGGATGAAGATGGATACAGAGTGACGACACTCAAGCTTTAAAAAGAGGGGTAGAAGTAAGCAACGCAATTAATCTGCTTTTCTACTCAAAGATCTTTTGGTACCTGTTCTCAAAGAGTGAGTGACAACTCCCTGAAGCATTATTACCCAACTTTTTTATAATCTGTGACATACCTGTCAGATCACTGTACAGCAGTAATTCTCAAGATTTGGTCTTCAGACCAAGCAATATGAATCAACCTGGGGAGCTGAGGAACCTACGCGTGCTAGAGGCCCACCCCAGCGGGACAGTCAGGAACTTTGAGGGTGGGACCCACAAATCTGCATTTTCACAAGCTCCTGGAGCTCATTAGCATTTGAGGCACTTTGCAGGAGGTAGTGAAAGAGAAAGCAGCTCCTCTTGCTGGCCTTTCTACCCCTCACCATCCATCCCCAAGCCAGTGGTCTAGCCCACTCCCCGCCTCCCTCAGAATAACTTGTGTATTTGGCCTTCTCATCTCTTTCTGGTGGTTCTCCTAGCTGTATAACTTAGGGTGTCATTTGGCTCATAACAGTTAGCACTTCCTAAAAGTACTCTGAGTTCTGAACCTTTCATGTTCCTTTTTCCCCAATGAAAAATATATTTATCATTCCTCCCTCCTGTCCCCTCGGGGCTTCTGCGCTCGGGAGTCTGAATGTTTGCTGAAGGGCTGTGGGTGACTGACCAGGCACTAGACTAGACAGCGAGCCTGCTGGGCTGGATGCTGAGCCGGAACATGGGCTGGAGCTGCTTCAGTGGCTCTGCTTCCGGTTGGTTTGGGAATGAGGACAGAGACCAAAGGTGAGAGAGAAGAGGTCTCAGGTATACTGTGAAGGCGGGAGGAGCCTGGAGCCACCACTTGACTTGACCACCTTGTCCTGCATAAGGTCACAGGCTGTCCCCTGTGCTGAGGAGGCCCACTGGAGTGAGGAGTGGCTGTATATGGTTTTGAAGCAGCACCACCCCACCACCATTCCAGCCTCTCCTCTACCCCACTGTCCACCAAGGCACTTGGAGTCATGGAGTAGAGCTTCTGCTCTGCCTCCCCGTGAAGGCTCATCTTCAGTGTAAATCAAATAGCAAAGGGGCTAGTTGCTGGGCTGTCCATTAAACTACTGTTTGTAACAGTGAAAAATTGGACACAATATAAAAGTCTATCAATAGAAAACTGGTTAAATAAATTATGGACTATCTATACAATAGAATAGTATGAAGCTGATAAAAAAGAATGAGTAGATCCATATATGTATCGTCATGGAATACTTTCTGTTGATAATTGTTGAGTTTTAAAAAAAAAGTTTCAGGGGCTGGCCCTGTGGTGTAGTGGTTAAGTCCACACGCTCCACTTTAGCGGCCCAGGTTTGCAGGTTTGGATCTCAGGCACAGACCTGCACCACTCATCAAGCCATGCTGTGGTGGGCAGCCCAATACAAAATAGAGGAAGATTGGCACAGGTGTTAGCTCAGGGCTAATCTTCCTCAAGCAAAAAGAGGAAGATTGACAACAGACGTTAGCTCGGAGCAAAACTTCCTCACCAAAAAAAAAACAAGTTTCAGGACAGTATTATAGTACAATCACAATTTTTAAAGTTTAGACATTTTGAATATATCTAGCAAAATCTGAAAGGCTACATAACAAATTCTAGTGAGTGGTTAGTTCTTGGGATTATAGGTAGGGGAAGGGACAGTGGGGATTTCTACTTTGTCTTTACACATTTTTCTAGGATTTGACTTTTTACAAGAAATATGTGTTTATTCCATGATTTTTTTAAGAAACAGTTTTAGAAAGCAAAAAAATCAATCAATTAATAAAAAGATGTGGAAGATGTATATGGTGTCTGCCCTGAAAAAGCCTGTGGCTGGTTAAGCTCACATTTGGTACATATCCAGGGGCTTGCCTTCAGGTTGGGGCAGGTCAAGTCTGTGCATTGTATAATGTCCTACAGTAACTAATCAAGGGCTAAGTGAGGTAGTGTAGTCTATAGGAGTAGGAAGAAGAAGAAGGAGTAGAGACTGTCAAAATGAGGTGGAATCTTCAGTAGTAATGAGAATAAAAGGCATCATCACCATTTAGCAGACCTCCATTTAGGAATCTGCTATTGACCCTGGATAGAAGACAGTAGAAAAATGTATTTTAACAGTAGTTATCCTGATGCAACAAGGCACACTAGAGCACAGAATGTCTACTGTTCTTTCATCTGCCAGGAACATCGGGCAATATCAGTGTTTATTTTGTTCCTTTACATTTTGTAACTTGGATCCTTCCAAGTGCCTGCAAGGTAGACGATATAGGATGAAGGTAATGGCTCATTGTTATCATCTAGTAACAAAGGTTATTGGTAAAGACTGTCTATCCTCTACCTTTTCCCCTTGTCCAAATATACTGTCCTGTGACAGTCACATGCTGGTCTTAGCTGCTTTGGGGCACAAAGATAGTACTCACTGTCAGCCACGTCATCTTTAAATATAAAGAAAAATGTTACATACAGTTCATCTTGGTCCAGGTGGAGGAGAGAGCCTGAAAGTTTTTAATCTCTGAAGCTAGAAGAATGGTTAAGAGCCCAGGCTTTGGAGATAAACAGATCTCGTTATAATTACAGCTTCACTGTTTACTGGCTACGTGACTTTGGGAAGTCACCTAACCTCTTTTTTTTTTTTTTGGGAGGAAGATCAGCCCTGAGCTAACATCCATGCTAATCCTCCTCTTTTGGCTGAGGAAGACCGGCTCTGAGCTAACATCTATTGCCAATCCTCCTCCTTTTTTTTTCCCCCAAAGCCCCAGTAGATAGTTGTATGTCATAGTTGCACATCCTTCTAGTTGCTGTATGTGGGACGCGGCCTCAGCATGGCGGCAGAAGTGGTGCGTCAGTGCCCCGGATCTGAACCCGGGCCACCAGTAGCGGAGCACACTTAACTGCTAAGCCACAGGGCCGGCCCCACACCTAACCTCTTTAAGTCTCAGTTTCCTCATCTGGAAAGCTGTACAATAATATCAACTCTACTGGATTGTCGTGATGATTAAGCAAAGTACCTATGCAGGGCCTGTGCATGGTAGACTAATAAATTAGAGCTGTTATATGCGACCTAACATTTAGCAGAACCAAAATACTGAAGGAGTTGAAACCAATTGTGCAAGCATGATAGCTCAGCCTGTCCTAAATCAGAATATTTCAGAAAATGTAAATACTGTAGTTCACTACATACAAAATCAGCACTGAGGATTACAAGCCAAGAAAAGGAGCAGAAATGAACAATGACGCTGTGAAGATCCATGCCTACACGAATGCTCACACCCAGAAAAACCCATGTCTGTCATGATCTTTCTTTTGGGGCCTACATGTCTGAAAACATAGAACCACTGCCAGTGAAAACTTTCTTCCTTGAACATTTTTGTCTCATATACAACAATAGTGTGTTGAGCAATTTCAACTTTTTCATACTTTTCTTATCACGTAAGCCATACTCGAATGGTCTAACACAAGGTATTTTCTCCTCATTTCCTCCATTACTCAAATATATCCTGTTATCAGATTGCATAAAGATATTTTCCCAATGTGTCCCTAGGTTGAGGTTGCTGCTTCATTATCCTAGACGATGTCACACCACCCAGGTTTAAAGCTGCACTACCATGGAAACAGCAAGATGAAGTAATCTGATATCACAACACTGTTCCAGGGCTATTGTTGCCAGCCCTGAAGACTTGCCAGAATCCCTTCTTAATCATTAGCACTATATGATTATACAAATGGGCCCAATCCTTTTCTTTTCAAAAAATCAAGGTGAAAATTGACACTACACTCTTCAGGGCAAATCTGGTAGAGGATCAAATTCGCTGAGCTCGCAGCTGATATTGCTGACCCTACACCAGAATAAAATGGAAGGAGGACCCCAAGTTCCCTCTGGCTACCTCAAAACAGCAGGGTCACCGCCGCTCCCCAGTTCTAGTTGAATAATAATCTGAAGAGGGGGCAGGAATGTGCCTTTTGACAAGAATCCCAAGGTGATTCTGATGCACTTTCAGAAACACTGAATTATAACCTTGCACTGAGAGAGAGAGAGCAGGGGGAAGCATTTAGAACACAGGACAGAAGAAAGGTATACCCCCTCATTTATATCTCGGAAGACAGAATTTAAAGGCAGGGGCTTTGGATAAGTGAATCAAGTTATACTGTACTGAG
Source organism: Ceratotherium simum simum (assembly GCF_057802395.1). Taxonomy (NCBI): domain Eukaryota; kingdom Metazoa; phylum Chordata; class Mammalia; order Perissodactyla; family Rhinocerotidae; genus Ceratotherium; species Ceratotherium simum. The sequence continues at coordinate 73,979,877 of NC_141908.1, read as the reverse complement.
AATATAAAAACGTCTGGTTCTTAAGGACAAGATACGAATAATGAAAGAGAAAACTGTCCTCTCACTGTGATGTTGAGAGCCCCCTCTCCTCTTCCATGCTCTGCAGCCCTAGCAGAAAAGGCCCCACAGCCTTGTGGTCACCACAGCCCAGGAGCACTAGAAATCTGTGTAGTTATTCGAGACACTGGGGCACAGTGATGTCCTCTAAATCCTCAAGTGGCAGCCAGAACAGGAGTTGCATATTTATATGCAATCAAGGGAGAGGCCAGGGTTTCAGGTTTTGTCCATTTTGATGTGGTTCTCTTCCTCTCCTAATTTACATTCTGTGCAAACGGTATCATGTAATTCCCTTGTGAGTTAAGCTTATAGTAATCTCGCAATGAGCAGCATTTTGATAAGGCCACATTTTTTAAAATGTTCAATTTCTATTATATATACGTCGAGTTTTCACTCTTCCTCATCTAACTTAAATTTTTAACATTTTTTGCAGGGAGGGGGTGGTTGCGGGGAGCTAAATTGTGGCACTGCTGTTTTTTTGTCTTTAACACATGCATACTAATACCTGAGAATCAAGTCAGGGTCAGAAGGCAAAGGAATTCTGTGAGTAAGCACATAGCTACAAAGGTGCAAGCTAAAATTAGATTTTATAATTTTGCTTTTAAAAAGAAATTTTTATTTCCTATTTTAAAAGCAAGAATTTACTCATTTATTTCTGAGTTGCAAACATTAAACCATGGCAACTAATTAATGTATAAGATGATGCAAAAGTAATCAGAAAATATAAATTAACCTAACAGTTCTGTTTCCTCTAGTCTAATGGATTTGGGAACCATAAATGAAAGCTTTTTTATAAGAGTATTTTTATTTCACAAGTGACTAAGCAGTTGCAGATAAGCCACTCATTTGAAACCAGCTCAGTGGTATTCAAACTAATTCACATTCTTGCATTTTATTTTAAACAAAATGTTCTTTCGGTTCAGCTCACATATTTACTGAGTGCCTGCTATGTGCAAGGTAATATTTACCCACTCTGGGGGCAGACTCTGGCTTCCAGAACTCAGAATCTGCTTGGAGAGACAACATAGTCACAAGTAACTGATGCAGAACAGATGGTAACACGTCCTGCAGTGGAGGTCTAGGGATGTGTTCTTGACAGGGCTGATTCTGCCCCAAAGGGAGGAAAACTGGTTATGGAAAGTGGGGGATAGGGGGTGAAAAAATCATAGATAGTACAATGGTTTGTAGCCCTCCAAAATATCACAGGACATCAAGAGATACACAGCACATCTTCACTATTGAAATTTAGCGGCTTTGCTGTGAAGATGGCGGTGTAGGCGGACTCTGAACTCACCTCCTCCCAGGGACACAACAAATTTACAACTACCCTTGGAACAATTACCCCTGAGAGAGAACCGGAAACTGGATAAAGAGAACCCCCACAACAAGGGACAGTGCTAACTGAGGTGGAAGAGGCAGATATTCCTTTCTGGAGAAGAAAAAAGCCACATTCTAGCCGTGGTGCTTCATGGCCAGGAGCAATGTTAAGGTACGAAGCGTTCCCTGGAAGAGTGGGGGATCTGAGCAGGAGAGCTTTGCCACAGCAAGCAGCTTTTGAACTCAGCACAACTGAGATGAGTGTCAATATCTGGCTTTGCTAGCTATTAGATATAATGGGGAATATCCCCAGAAAAGCTATTGAACATAAGAGAAAGAAAAGCCTGCTCTTAGAAGTCCCACACACAAATTCCCCCATTTCAGAAAGCAACACAAAATCAACAGAAAGAAAGGTTCACAGTCCTTTCATGAAAAGAGACTCACTTGATAGGCTCTGGGCACATCTCAGGGAGGCAGGAGGCAGCTAGTACCACCTCCCCAGGGACTGAGACATTGGTGGCAGCCATTATTGTGACTTACTACAGGTGTGCTGACACAGACGCTGGCACACGCCATTGGAGTTCTTCCCCTGGCCTGTTAGTGCAGGGGTCTGCCCCACCCACTAGAGCACCAATTTAATCCAGCTCAGCCAGAGCAGATAGCCCTCCCCAGGGATGGGCCCCACCCACCAGCAAGCCCTCAGGCAACTTGTGGACCTGCATAGGCAGGGTGAGTGGGACCTCTGCAGCAGGGCAAGTGGGTCCACTTCAGTGGGGAAAGATGTGCATACAGGGCAGGACTGTGTGGATAGGGTGTGTGGGCCTGTGGGCAGTGGGGCTTGTCAGCTACAGCAGAATTGTGCTTCTCAAACACCCGTATAGGGGATCTGCCCCACCTTCCAAATCCTGAAACAATTGTGTGCTGCCATACCTGGGGCTGGTCTCACCCAGCTACACTACTAGAGAGCTGACAGCAGCCTTGCAGGCCAGAGGCCTACAGCAATTGTGAGCCCTGAGACTAGCAGCCAGCCACGCTGGGGGCCTACTCACTTAATAGAAAAACTGCAGCAGGAATGTGCTATTAGACCTTGCAACCAATTGTGCTAGGGCTCCCCCTGCCCAATAAAGTGACTGAAGGGACCATAGCAGCTGCACAGAACTGAGCCTTACAACCAGTTGGCCAGGGGGACAGCCTAGCCTTCCTGTGCACCTGCAGTAAGAGCAACCCACCACAACAGAAGGACACATGTAGGCCACACAGGGGACACTCCTGGAACATTTGGAACTGGTGAGGAGAAGGAAGCACATTGCTGGGCCTCATAAGGCATCTCTTACATAAGGCCACTTCTCCAAGATTGGAAGATGTAGCTGATCTACCTAAAACATAGATATAAGCACAGAGAAATAGGAAAAATGAGGAGACAAAAGAATATGTTCCAAATAACAGAACAGGACAAATCCTCAGAAAAAGAACTAAACAAAACAGAGATAAACAATCTGCCTGATAAAGAGTACAAATTAATAGTCATAAGGATGCTCACTGATCTTGGGAGAAGAATAGATGAACTCAGTGAGAATGTCAACAAAGAATTGGAAAATGTAAAAAAGAACCAATCAGAACTGAAGAATACAACAATGGAAATGAATTTATGAGTAAATGATAAAGAAGAATGGATCAGTGAGCTGGACAAAAGACTAGAGGAAATCACCAAGGCTCAACAGAAAAAAGGAAAAAGAATTAAAAAGAATGAGGACAGTCTAAGGGACCTCTGAAACAATGTCAAGCACACTAACATCCATGTCATAGGTGTCCCAGAAGGAGAAGAGAGAGACAAACGGACAGAGAATCTATTTGAAGAAATAATAACTGAAAACTTTCCTAACCTAAGGAAGGAAAGAGACATCCAGGTTCAGGAAGCACAGAGAGCACCAAACAAAATGAACCCAAAGGGGCCCAAGACCCCAAGACATATTATAATTAAAATGTCAAGAACTAAAGACAAAGAGAGAATCCTAAAAGCTGCAAGAGAAAGACAATAAGTTACATACAAAGAAAACCCCATAAGGCTATCAGCTGACTTCTCAGCAGAAACATTACAGGCTAGAAAGGAGTGGCATGATATATTTAAAGTGCTGAAAGGAAAAAACCTACAGCCAAGAATACTCTGCCTGGCAAGGTTATCATTCAGAATGGAAGGAGAGTTAAAGAGTTTCCCAGAGAGGCAAAAACTAAAAGAGTTTATCACCAATAAACCAGCCTTACAGGAAATACGAAAGGGACTTATTTAAGTGGAAAAGAAAAGACCACAAATATGAATAAGAAAATTATCAAAAAAATAATAATAAACTCACTGGTAAAGGCAAATATATAGTAAAGGTAGCAGATCAACCACCTATGAAGCTAATATGAAAGTCAAAAGACAAAAGTACTAAAATTATCTATTTCCAAGATAAGAGGTTAATGGATACACACATAAAAAAGAGGTTAAATATGGTATTAAAAACAAAATGTAGGGGCCAGCCTGGTGGCATAGTGGTTAAGTTCATGCACTATGCTTCAGCAGCCCGGGGTTCAGGAGTTCAGATCCCGGGCACGGACCTACACACCTCTCAAGCCCTGCTGTGGTGGCATCCCACATGGAAAATAGAGGAAGACTGGCATAGATGTTAGCTCAGGGACAATCTACCTCAAAAAAAAAAAAAAAAAAAAAGGAAAGAAAAACATAAAATGTGGGAGGAGAGGAGTAAAAGAGTAGAGCTTTTAGCAAGAGGTCAAACTTAAAAGACCACCAACTTAATATAGATTACTATTTAAGTAGGCTATTATTTATGAACCTCATGGTAATCACAAACCAGAAACCTATAGTAAATACACAAAAAATTAAGAGAAAGGAAGCTAAGCATAATACTAAAGAAAGCCATCAAACCACAAGGGAAGAGAGCAAGAGAAGAAAGAAACAGAGAAGAACTACTAAAACACTCAGAAAAAAAGTAACAAAATGGCAATAAGTACATACTTATCAATAGCTACTGATAAGTACATACTTATCCATAGCTAAATGACAATGGACTAAATACTCCAATCAAAAGACATAGGGTGGCTGGTTGGATTAAAAAAATGAGACCCATATATATGCTGCATTCAAGAGATATGCTTCAGACCTAAAGACACTAACAGACTGAAATTGAAAGGATGGAAAAAGATACTCCATGCAAATGGCAATGAAAAGAAAGCTGGGTTAGCAATACTTATCTCAGACAAAATAGACTTTAAAACAAAAACTGTAACTACATAGTGGCACTACATAATGATAAAGAGAACAATCCAAGAAGAGAATATAACACTTGTAAATGTCTATGCACCCAACATAGAAGCACCTAAATATATAAAGCAATTAATAACAGACATAAAAGGAGAAATAGACAGTAACACAATAATAGCAGGTGACTTTAACACTCCACTTACACCAATGGATAGATCATCTAAACAGAAGATCAATAAGGGAGCATTGGCCTTACGTAACACATTAGACCAGATGGACTTAGTAGATATATAAGGACATTCCATCCAAAAACCACAGAATACACATTCTTTTCAAATGCACATGGAACGTTCTCCAGGATGGATCACATACTAGGTCACAAAACAAGTCTCAATAAATTTAAGAAGATTGAAATAATACCAAGCATCTTTTCTGACTATAACCGTATGAAACTAGAAATCAACTACAGGAAGAAAACTGGGAAAGCCACAAATATGTGGCGATTAAACAAAATGCTACTGAACAACTATTGGGTCAACAAAGAAATCAAAGGGGAAATCAAAAAATACCTGGAGACAAATGAAAATGAAAATACAACATGCCAAAATTTATGGGATAACAGCAAGGAGGGAAGTTTATAGCAATACGGGCCTACCACAACAAATAAGAAAAATCTCAAGTGAACAATCTAACAGTGCACCTAAAGGAACTAGAAAAAGAAAAACAAAGCGCAAAATCAGTAGAAGGAGGGAATAATAAAAATCAGAATAGAAATAAGTGAAATAGAGACTAAAAGAAAATAGAAAAAAATCAATGAAACTAAGAGCTGGTACTTTGAAAAGATAAACAAAATTGACAAATCTTTAGCTAGACTCATGAAGAAAAAAAGACAGAAGGCTCCAATAAATAAAATCAGAATCAAAAGAGGAGAAATTATGGGGCCGGCCTGGTGGTACAACCGGTTAAGTGCGCGTGCTCTGCTGTGGCGGCCCAGGGTTCGCAGGTTCAGATCCCGGGCACACACCGACACACTGCTTGTCAAGCCATGCTCTGGCAGCGTCCCATATAAAGTAGAGGAAGATGGGCATGGATGTTAGCCAAGGGCCAATCTTCCTCAGCAAAAAAAGAGGAGGACTGGCAGCTGTTAGCTCAGGGCCGATCTTCCTCACAAAAAAAAAAAAAAGAGAGAGAGGAGAAATTACAACAGACACCTCAGAAATACAAAAGATTATAAGAGAATAGTGTGAAAGGCTATACAACAAATCCAACAAATTGGATAATCTAGAAGAAATGGATAAATTCTTAGAACCATACAACCTTCCAAAACTGAATCAAGAAGAAATAGAGAATTTGAATAGACCAATCACTGGTAAAGAGATTGAAACAGTAATCAAAAACCTCACAAAAGATGCAGGGATGGTTCAACATCCGCAAATCAATCAACGTGGTACACCACATTAACAAAATGAGGAATAAAAACCACATGATCATCTCAATAGATGCAGAGAAGTCATTTGAGAAGATCCAACATCCATTTATGATAAAAACCCACAACAAAATGGGTATAGAAGGAAAGTACCTCAACATAATAAAGGCCATATATAACAAACTTACAGCCAACATCATACTCAACAGAGAACGTCTGAAAGCCATTCATCTGAGAACAGGAACAAGACAAGGGTGCCCACTCTTTCCACTCTTATTCAACATAGTACTGGAGGTTTTGGCCAGAGCAATTAGGCAAGAAAAAGGAATAAAAGGAATCCAAATAGGCAACAAAGAAGTGAAACTCTCACTATTTGCAGATGAAATGATTTTATATATATAAAACTCTAAAGAATCCTTTGGAAAACTGTTAGAAATAATCAACAACTACAGCCAAGTTGCAGGGTACAAAATCAACTTATAAAAATCAGTTGCATTTCTATACACTAATAATGAACTAACAGATGGGGAACTCAAAAAGATAATTCCATTTACAATCACAACAAAAAGAATAAAATATCAAGGAATAAATCTAACCAAGGAGATGAAAGACCTATACAGTGAAAACTACAAGACATTATTGAAAGAAATCGATGATGACATAAAGAAATGGAAAGATATCCCATGCACATGGATTGGAAGAATAAACATAGTTAAAATGTCTATAATACCTAAAGCAATCTACAGATTCAATGCAATCCCATTCAGAATCTCAATGACATTCTTCACGGAAATAGAAAAAAGAATACTAAAATTCATATGGAGCAACAAAAGACCCTGAATAGCTAAAGCAATCCTGAGGAAAAAAAGCAAAGCTAGAGGCATCACAACCTCTGACTTCAAAACATACCACAAAGCAATAGTAATCAAAACAGCGTGGTACTGGTACAAAAACAGACACACAGATCAATGGAACAGAATTGAAAACCCAGAAATAAAACCACACGTCTACAGACAACTGATCTTCAACAAAGGAGCTAAGAACATACAATGGAGAAAGAAAAGTCTCTTCAATAAATAGTGCTGGGAAAACTAGACAGCCAGATGCAAAAGAATGAAAGTAGACCATCTGCTTTCACCATTCACAAAAATTAACTCAAAATGGATCAAAGACCTGAAGGTGAGACCGGAAACTAAAACTCCTAGAAGAAAATATAGGCAAAACACTATTTGACATTGGTCATAAAGGAGTCTTTTCGGATACCATGTCTACTCAGACAAAGAAAACTAAAGAAAAAATAAACAAGTGGGACTTCATCAGATTAAAGAGCTTCTACAAAATAAATGAAACCAGGATCAAAATGAATAGACAATGCACCAGCTGGGAGAAAATACTTGCAAATCATATATCTAACAAGGGGTTAATCTCCATAATATATAAAGAACTCACACAACTGAACAACAAAAAAACAAACAACCCGACTAAAAAATGGGCAGAGGAAATGAACAGACACTTCTCCAAAGAAGATATACAGATGGCCAATAGGCACATGAAAAGATGTTCAACATCACTAATAATCAGGGAAATGCAAATCAAAACTACACTAAGATATCACTTTACACCCAATAGAATGGCTACAATCACCAAGACAAAAAATAACAAAAGTTGGAGAGGTTGTGGAGAAACGGGAACCCTCATTCACTGCTTGTGGGAATGCAAACTGGTGCGGCCTCTATGGAAAACAGTATGGAGATTCCTCAAAAAATTAAAAATAGAAATACCCTATGAGCCAGCTATCCCACTACTGGGAATCTATCCAACGAACCTGAAATCAACAATCCAAAGAGGCTTATGCACTCCTATGTTCATTGCAGCATTATTCACTATAGCCAAGAAGTGGAAGCAACCCAAGTGGCCCTCGACTGATGATTGGATCAAGAAGATGTGGTGTGTGTGTATATATATATACACACACACACATATATATATATATATATATATACATACACACACAATGGAATACTACTCAGCCATAAGAAAAGACAAAATTGTCCCATTTGCAACAACCTGGATGGACCTGGAGGGTATTATATTAAGTGAAATAAGCCAGAGAGAAAAAGACAAACAGCACATGATTTCACTCATATGTGGAATATAAACCAACACACAGACAGAGAGAACTGTATGGTGGTTACCAGGGGTAAGAGGGGTAGAGGGTGGGCACAAGGGATGAAGGGAGGCATTTATATGGTGACTGACAAACAATAATGTACAACCAAAATTTCACAATGTTATAAACTATTAAGACATCAATACAAAAAATTTGAAAAAAAAAAAAACCTCCCAAAAAATAAAAATCCAGGACCAGACAGCTTTCCTGGTGAATTCTACCAAACATTCAAAGAAGACTTAATACCTATCCTTCTCAAACTTTTCCAAAATAGTGAAGAGGAAAGGAAGCATCCTAACTCATTCTACAAGGCCAACATTACCCTGATACCAAAACCAGACAAGGAAAACACAAAAAAAGAAAATTACAGGCCAATATCACTGATGAACGTGGATGCAAAAATCCTCCACAGAATACTAGCAGATCGAATACAACAATACATTAAAAAGATCATACACCATGATCAAGTCAGATTTATTCCAGGGATGAAGGGATGGTTCAATATCTGCTAATCAATCAATGTGATACAACACATTAACAAAATGAAGAATAAAAATCACATGACCATCTCAATAGGTGCAGAGAAAACATTTGACAAGATACACCATCCATTTATGATAAAAACTCTGAATAAAATGGTTACAGAAGGAAACTACCTCAACATAATGAAGACCGTATATGACAAACCCACAGCTGATATCATTCTCAATGGAGAAAAACTGAAAGCTATCCCTTTAAGAACAGGAACCAGAGAAGGATGCCCACTTTTGCCACTCTTATTTAACATAGTATTGGCAGTCCTAGCCAAAGCAATCAGGCAAGAAAAAGAAATAAAAGGATCCAAATTGCAAAGGAAAAAGTTAAACTGTCACTATTTGCAGATGACATGATTTTATATACAGAAAACCCTAAAGAATTCACCAAAAAACTTTTAGAAATAATAAATGAATACAGTAAAGTTGCAGGATACAAAATCAATATACAAAAGTCAGTTGTGTTTTTATACACTAACAATGAAGCAACAGAAAGAGAAATTAAGAATACAATCCCACTTACAATTGCAACAAAAAGAATAAAAGACCTAGGAATAAATTTAACCAAAGAGGTGAAAGACCTGTACCCTGAAAACTATAAAACATTGTTGAAAGAAATTGAAGAAGACTCAAAGAAATGGAAAGATATTCTAAGCTCTTGGATTGGAAGAATTAACACAGTTAAAATGTCCATACTTCCTAAAGTAATCTATAGATTCAATGCAATCCCTATCAAAGTTCCAACAACATTTTTCACAGAATCCTAAAATTTATATGGAACAAAAGACCCCAAATAGCCAAAGGAATCCTGAGAAAAAAGAACAAAGCTGAAGGTATCATACTCCCTGAGTTCAAAATATACTACAAAGCTATAGTAATCAAAACAGCATGGTATTGGCACAAAAACAGACACACAGATCAAAGGAATAGAATCAAGAGCCCAGGGCCGGCCCCGTGGCTTAGCAGTTAAGTGCTTGCGCTCCGCTGCTGGCAGCCCGGGTTCGGATCCCGGGCGCGCAGTGACGCACCGCTTCTCTGTCCATGCTGAGGCCGCGTCCCACATACAGCAACTAGAAGGATGTGAAGCTATGACATGCAACTATCTACTGGGGCTTTGGGGGCGGGGGAAAATAAATAAATAAATTAAATTGTTAAAAAAAAAAGATAGCATTAAAAAAAAAAAAAAAAAAAGAGCCGAGAAATAAACCCACACATCTATGGATAGCTAATTTTCAAGGGAGCCAAAAACATACAATGGAGAAAGGAAAGCCTCTTCAATAGTGGTGTTGGGGGAAAACTGGACAGCCACATGCAAAAAAATGAAAATAGACCATTATCTTACACCATACACAAAAATTAACTCAAAATGGATTAAAGACTTCAATGTAAAACCTGAAACCATGAAATTTCTGGAAGAAAACATAGGCAGTACGCTCTTTGACATCAGTCTTAGCAGCTCATTTTCAAACACCATGTCTGACCAGGCAAGAGAAACAAAAGAAAAAATAAACAAATGGGACTACATCAAATTAAAAAGCTTCTGCATAGTGAAGGAAACTATCAACAAAATGAAAAGACAACCTAACAATTGGGAGAAGATATTTGCAAACCATATATCTGATAAGGGGTTAATATCTAAAATATATAAAGAACCCATGCATCTCAACAACAAATAAACAAACAGCCCCATTAAAAAAGGGGCAAAAGATCTGAAGAGACATTTTTCCAAAGAAGATATACAGATGGCCAACAGGCACATGAAATGATATTCAACATCACTAATTATTAGGGAAATGCAAATCAAAACTACAATGCGATATCACCTCATGCCCTTCAAAATGGCTATAATTAACAAGACAAGAAATAACAGGTGTTGGAGAGGATGTGGAGAGAAGGGAACTCTCATACACTGTTGGTGGGAATGCAAACCGGTGTAGCCACTATGGAAAACAGTATGGAGATTCCTCAAAAAATTAAGAATAGAACTACCATGCAATCCTGCTATTCCACTGCTGGATATTTATCCAGAGAACATGAAAACAGGAATGTGTAAAGATACATGCACCCCTATGTTCATTGTAGCGTTATTCACAATAGTCAAGACTTGGAAACAACCTCAGTGCCCATCAAGGGATGAATAGATAAAGAAGATGTGGTATGTATACACAATGGAATACTGCTTAGTTCTAAAAAAAGATGAAATCTTGCCATTTGTGACAACATGGACAGACCTTGAGGGTATTATGCTAAGCGAAATAAGTAAGAGAGAGATCAAATAATCTCATTCATAAATAGAAGAAAAAAACAAAAACAACAAACAAACACATAGATACAGAGATTAGATTGGTGGTTACCAGAGGGGAAGGGGGAGGGACGAGGGTGAAAGGGGTGACTGGGCACATGTGTATGGTGAGGGATGGTAATTATTCTTTGGGTGGTGAACATGATGTAGTCTATCAAGGGAAAGTAAGTAAGGCAAATGAATGAATTCCTCAAGACCTCTCCTAATTTAAAACCCAAAAAATTCAAGACTGATTTTACCAAAACAGTAAATGTGAAAGGGGAGGGCATTTTTATCATGTGTAAACCTACAACCATTCTCCTACATATCACCATTACATACATTCTTAAAACAATTTTTGTTAAATAAAAGTGCATAAAACACAAATGTGCATAGTTATAAACACTTGTGTAATTACCATTGGAGAAGAAATAGAGTATTGCTGGCACCTTAGAAGCACCCAATGTGTTTCCCCTTCCCACCCACGCCCTTCACCCAGAGGTGATGTTATCCTTCCTTTTAGGAGCATCACTTCCTTACTGTGCCTAATAGTTTTACCACTCAGGTATGCATCCCTAAAAAATGCAGTTTAGTTTCGCCTGCTTTTGAATTTTATAAAAATGGAATTGTATATATGTATTCTTTTTTTTTTTTTTTTGAGGAAGATCAGCCCTGAGCTAACATCCATGCCAATCCTCCTCTTTTTGCTGAGGAAGACTGGCCCTGAGCGAACATCTATTGCCAATCTTCCTCCTTTTTCTCCCCAAAAGCCCCAGTAGAGAGTTGTATGTCATAGTTGCACATCCTTTTAGTTGCTGTATGTGGGACGCCACCACAGCATGGCCTGACAAGCGGTGCGTGGGTATGCATGCCCCATCCCAACCCAGGCCGCCAGTAGCGGAGCGCGCACACTCAACCGCCAAGCCATGGGGCCAGCCCCCTATATGTATTCTTTTACATGTTGTTTCTTTCACTTAACATTGTTACAAGATTTATGCACAGTGTTTTGTGTAGCAGTTTATCTCCTGTGGGTGGTTGGGTTGCCTCCAGGTGTCGGCCATGACAGGCAGTGCTGTTCCGAACGTGATCAGGGATCCAAGGCACGGGCATGAGCTTCTCAAGGGTGTAGACCTAGGAGTGGAACTGCTGGGTCAGAGGGCATTTCTTTACTTTATTAGATAAATGCCAAACTCTTTCCAAGTAGACTGTTGCAATTTACACTCCCAACAGCAGAATGTAAGAGTGCCCATTGCTCCAACGAAAAATATTGTCAGACTTTTTAATTCTGCCATTCTGGTAAGTGTGTGTATAGTATGATCTCGGTGTGGTTTTTTTTTTTTTTTATTTTTTTTTTTTTTAATGGAATTTCCACATTTCATTTATATTTATTTATTTTTTCCCCCAAAGCCCCAGTAGATAGTTGTATGTCATAGCTGCACATCCTTCTAGTTGCTGTATGTGGGATGCGGCCTCAGCATGGCCGGAGAAGCGGTTCCTCGGTGCATGCCCGGGATCCGAACCCGGGCCGCCAGCAGCAGAGCGCGCGCACTTAACCGCTAAGCCACGGGGCCGGCCCTCGGTGTGGTTTTAATTTGTGTTACATAATTACTACTGAAATTGAGCACATTTTCATATGTTTATTGGCCATTTGGATTTCTCCTTTGTAAAGTACTTGTTTAAATCTTTTGCCCACATTTAAAATTGTATTTATCAGAGTTTTTTATATGTACTGGATATGAATCCTTTATTTGGTACATGTGTTGCAATTATCTTCCCCAATTCTGTGGCTTGTCTTTTTACTCTCTTTATGATGTCTTTTGATTAACAGAAGTTTGTAATTTTAAAATAGGCAAATATATCAATCTTTACCCTTTTTGGTGTATTGTTTAAGAAATCTTTCCCTTTACTGAAGCAACTGCGGGAGGGGAAGAGTGAATTATTTTTAAATTTGGGTATAACATGGGACATTTTCATATTTCAAAACAACATAAAATTCTCTAAGCTGTCGTTATTCTAGGCTGGTGTGCCTGGAGAATAAATTTTGTGAGGAGAAGAAGGAGCAGTTAAAGCGTAAAAGATTCACACTAAATGTCAGTGAACTTCATGGACGTGAAGAGACCTAGGAAGCCTGTTCTCTCTCCTGCAAGCCTTTGCTCACTTGTCATGATTTTTTTTTAAGCACGTTTCTCTGGCGTCAGTATATTATCACAGAAACCAAATGACCACTTATTCATAAAGTCTTTGATTCTTCAAATATTTACTGAGCACCATTTATAAAGGGGACTTTCTGCTAATTAGCATGGAAGATGCAGAGATGAGGAGACTAGCTCCACAGGGAGCTCGGACCTGGTAGGAGAGGAATGTGTGTGCCAGCGACTGTATGTCCTGCTAAAGAGAATAAGCTCCATACGAGGGGTCATGGGAGCCCTGAAAAGAGGGTGCTGCTCTTCAGTCGAGGGATTATTGAAGGCTTTCTGAAGGAGGTCACAGTGAAATGAATCTCAAAAGATGGGCAGGCTGGGAAGAGGCAGAGCTGGTGGTGTGGGCATTCCAGGTGGGAGAATGCCACAAGCAGGAATTCAGAGACTAGCCGTGAGCAACAGGGTAGAGCGGACGATTCCCACAGGACGAGCAAACATGATCTTGGTTTTTATATTTTAAAGAATGTAGGAAGACTCTCTCCCACCTGCTCATAACTGTTAAGTACTCCAGCTCTGTTTCAAAGATCTTTGAAACTGTTAGCAAATATTGGACCAAGCAGAAGTTCGTGTTATCCTCGTAACTTCCTACAAAAATAATTTAAAAATTTAAATATCACTAAAGATATTATCACACTATGATAAAACTTCTTTTTAGTTTTGTTTTTGTTGTTCTGTTTTTATAGGTAGTGTTATTCACTCTTGTGAAAAACTGAAGTTGGTGAGGGCAGGAGTTTAAGGCCTAGCTTTCAATGATTCATCCTTTTTTTTTTTTTCTTTTTACTGAGGAAGATTCGCCCTGAGCTAACGTCTGTGCCAATCTTCCTCTGTTTTTTAGTATGTAGGCTGCCAGCACAGCACGACTGCTAACAGAGCAGTGTAGGTCCATGCCCGGGAACCGAACCTGGGCCGCCGAAGTGAAGCGTGCTGAACTTAACCACTGGACCATGGGGGCTGCCCTCAAAGATTCATCTTTTATGTGGTACTTAAACGCCCCAAGTCATGAACTTGCTCACCTCTTTCCTTCCTTTTGCCATACTAACACCAGGACCTGTACGGTCTGTTTAAATTGTCTAATTGGCCCCGGAAAAATGAACATTTGTTTTTATTTTCTTCATTATTCTCCACTACAACCCCATGAACCAGAAATGCTAAATTTGGGAGATGCTACATAAAAATCTGGACTTTTGCAAAGTAGTCTACACTTATCCATTCATTATAAACATTTCCAGTCAGAATGGAATTAATCTAGGCCAGCCCTCTCCGTCGTCAGAACTACACTGAGTTCATTCTCCACCTGCTGTGGAGATAGTGTGGTGTTGAGGAAAGGCGGGGATCTAGGGGTGACCCAAGGCAGAACTCTTAAAAACTCTGGGTCTCAATTTCCTTATCCATAAAATGGGGAAAATCATCTCTTCTCTGCCCAAAGGACGAGCATGAGAAACAAATGTGCTATTTCCCTGTCCCTTGTGCTACCCGTGCCCTCTGCAGACCACGGCCCCAGGGCTCATCTGAAGGCCTAGTGGCTGTTCTCACATCTTCCTTGCAGACTGCTCCCTGGACCTGCTCATACTGCAGCTTAGATTCGTGACCAACACAGGCTGTGCCAGAACTTTTTCAGAACTTATGTGTAAATCAAGCATTTTTCAAAAGCTGTGTTCATTTTCTATTACGTCTAAGTGTGACTGCCCATTAATAATAGTCTGAAAGAGAATCCAAAGATTCTTAAATCCCTCTCAGGAAGACACAATGTCACTCAGTTAACTAACAGCACTTTCTGGCGGGAAATTTCTGTAGGGAACAGGGGATGCAGGTCCCGTGCTCCGAGAGCGTCCAGGGCATCTGAAGCACTCTCTGGTCCCAGACGACTGCACCAGTCACAGCCTTTCAGAAGCCTGTGCTACATGGCAAATGTTCTATCCCAGCTCAGTAGCAGAATCACCTCAGGAGCCGCGGGGACGAGGGGGGCCTCGCCTGCCCTGCCAGCAGTGCTCCCCCTATACGGCTTCAGACCTCTTTCCTTGAGTTCCACCATGATTGCATTCTCCACATCTCACAGATGTTCTGAAAAGAGCAGGACCTGTTTTAAATCAGAATGGCCCTTAGAAAACCAGGGACGTGGAGATCTCAGACATATTTCAAATTGAGGATTTGTCTATACGGACCTCCCAAGAGATGGGAAGATGCTGACTTTCCAAAGACTTACCTAGGCATCCAGAACCTGTCCTAAGCTTTTGAGAAACCATCTCCTCATTTGCTGTTTTACCCCACTGGGAAAGGTCGAGAAGCCTGCTCTAGGCCGAACATCACATCCCCGTGCGTTCAGACTTGCTCCCTCCTGTCATCGACTGGAAAGAACTCACTCCAACGTCCCCCACAATCCCCACTCTGACATTCTCATGCTTCCTGTTCAAGAAGAAGGGTTCTACACTGATCCCTCCTTCTCATCTTTGGATAGTTCTGGGCCTGGTTCCCTCATGCAATTCTCCACCTGAACCACATACCTTGAACATTACCCAGAAACTTCTTCTCTATTCTCATGTACCCTATCCCTTGACTTTTCTCTCTGGAAAATATTCTTGATTCTGAGACATTTCCCTCCCACTTAACTCCACCCCACATTTCATTAAATGAATGGAGGAAGTGGAAGGAAATCACACTTGTGCTCCTTCCAGCAGCAGGCACAGTGGAGGCTCTTTATAGGCATTGACTTATTTATCCTTCACAAAGTCTCTGATAGGACATTTTAAAGTCAGAGAATTTAAACACTTTGTTAAAGTCAACAGCTCTTAAGTGGTATCATCAGCTATTATGGTAGAGTCAGGATTTGAACTCAGGAACTTCTGGTGCCAAAGCCACTGCCTTTTCCAGTGTACTCCGTGCCTCCCAAACCCAGACCAGCCTATGCTGCACACTGCTAGCCCCTTCCCTGTGCGTACGCCTGCGTCATAACTTATGTCTCCTGATGACTCAAGTTGTTCCCAGAAGTTATAATATATTTCATAGCAAGTCTTTTCTTCTAATCAAAGACAAGGTCGGACTAAAATAAGATTAGACTATGGGCTGGCCCTGTGGCTTAGCGGTTAAGTGCGCGCACTCCGCTGCTGGCAGCCCGGGTTTGGATCCCGGGCGTGCACCGACGCACCGCTTCTCTGGCCATGCTGAGGCCGCGTCCCACGTCCGGCAACTAGAAGGATGTGAAACTATGATGTACAACTATCAACTGGGGCTTTGGGGGAAAACAAAAAAAATATTAGACTACAAGCAGTCTTTTAAAAATAAAAATAAAAAAGAAGCAGTCTCTCTTTACCACTTTGGGGGAAGATTTTCTGTTTCTCAAAATTCAACAGTGTCAGTAAGTTTGGGATTTTTAAATGGTGTGGGGTTGACATATACGCTGGGGCCAGAGTTTCAATGTTGCATTTGTTTTCCAGTAAAAGAGCTCAGCATAAAATGCAGCTAATAGTGAGGTTTTGTTTGGGTTTTTTGCATAATAAAAGTCGTAACTGAGCAACATTAGCTACAGACACTCCTCCCCATAAATCCATGGAGACTCTGTGAAAAGCATTTCAGAGAAATCCGAACCCCAAGTAGTCTTTGGCAAGGGGTAATTTGCCATGATGATAGTTAAATAAGGAGAATACTGAGTAGCTGCCTACAAAGAAGCATCTGAAAATAAAACTAGCTGTGCCTCAAGTCTCTCAATTGAAAATGTATATACAGTTTCTCAAATGTGGCAGCCCAAATTGGTCTCTTCTTTTTCATAAGGAAAATTTGACAATGCATACCAAGAAGCTTAAAGCATACCCTTTTCACCTAATAATCCCACTCCTAAGAATTTATCTCAAGGAATAAGTTATAAGAATAAGGAAGACTATACATATTTCTATAGCAGCATCTTTTATAATAAGCAGAAAACTGGAAACAACCTAATTTTCTAAAAATAAGGAACGGCTTAGTACATTTTGGTAACTTAGTTCTTTGGGATACTATGCAGCTATTAAGAATATGATCACAGTGTACGAACAAGGAAAAGGGTATTCTGTGAAAAGCACAGAGCACAGAAATGCACATGTGCAGGGGTTATAGACATGCAGAACTACACATGTTCATGAAGACTAGGAGGGAACACAAAGAGATGAAAGTTATGTTAGCACGATGAGATTACAAGTTTTTTTTTTTTTTTTTTTTTTTAAAGATTTTATTTATTTATTTTTTCCCCCCAAATCCCCAGTACATAGTTGTATGTCATAGCTGTACATTCTTCTAGTTGCTGTATGTGGGACACGGCCTCAGCGTGGCCGGAGAAGCAGTGTGTCAGTGCGCGCCCGGGATCCGAACCCGGGCCGCCAGCAGCAGAGCGCACGCACTCAACCACCAAGCCACGGGGCCGGCCCAGATTACAAGTTTTAAACGTTAAAATTTTCTTTTGTAATGACCATATTCAGTTTTTAGGGATTTTTTTTTCTTGTTTTTCCAGCTCTAACTTATATAGAATCATATTTCATAATTACTTTTGGATCAGAAGATTATTTTACAAAGGGTACATGTGAAATATTCTAGCCAAATGTAAAATATAGAGACTTACTAATTCACAAGTACTAATGTTATTGTTTTAATTTGCAGTGAAGGGAATTTGGCTACAAAGCAGGTTGTGTTCCTTCAGAGACCAGTTATGTGGAATTCAGCGGCTCAAACACCAGAAGTGAGTAAATTGATGCTTTATGAACTACATGTTATATTGAAGCATTTAACCCTTAAACTTTCATTGTAATTCTAAACGGTGAACACGGATGAGGAATGTGGCCTTGATATGGAAACAGTCTTCTGACTAATACAACAAGGGAAATGTACCAGCAACCAGGCAACAAGAGACAGTTCTGAAGGGGATCAGATTATTTTGAGCTGAAGGCAATTAAGAAACAGCAGACACAGGAGGAAATCTCTACCCCATCCATTTCTGACACAAAGCAGGGCATAAATTTCCCTTTTTAAAGGTGACATAAATTTCCATTTGTAAAGTTATCTCCCTTTCCTGTACCAGGCAGGGGAGAAGACTCTTAATCACCAGAGATGACTTTTATCACTGGAGATGGCACTGACTTGAGTCCACGTGAACAAACCTTACGAAAATAATCCTTATCTTCTATTAGTTTTCCCATATACTTACCTTCCCACAATTTACTGCCCCTAGAAGCTCAAACCCTTTTTCCTTTATCTAGTCACTTCTTCACAATTTATCGCCCTTTGTTAAAATGATATATAAGCTCCCCAGTCTAACTGCTTCTTTGGGTTTTCGCTTCTTCGCTTCTTCTTCTCTGTGAAGCCCCTATGTGCATTCAAAATAAACCTTTTCTCCTGTTAATCTGTCTTTTGTCAGTTTAATTTGCAGGCTCCAGTAACTGAATGTAAGAGGGTAGAGGAAAAGTATTTTCCCTCCTCTACAGTTAAAAGTCTTGTAAGTGAACTTGCCTAATATTGCAACAGATCTGTGCAATCTTGTCTATCTTGACCTATAACAGCACTTTTATATTGTCTCCTCAAGTTTCTATTTTTTCAGTCCTTTGCTGTAGGGGTATGCTGAGCCTCAAGTCACCTTATTCTTACTGGATACACAGCTAGAAATGTAATTTTTGAATGGAGTGATCTGGGCCTTAATAAAGCATAACTTTCAAAATAGAAAATTTGCAAATGGACTAGAAAATTATTTAAAGTGATTCTTTTTCTGTATATCAAGAAAATATTGTTTTAGAAAACTTTAAGTTTTTCTAAACTAGCAAAACTAGCAAAGCTAGACCTACAGTATACATAATACCACCATGCTAAGTTGTCTCATGTTAATTTTGGAAAGAGTCTAGCTGGCTCGCTAGGTAAGTAAGTAGAGAGTAGAAAGGTGGATAGGTAGACGCCTCCTACAGCATGAGAGCAGGGAGATCAAGTACACAGATATTAGAAAGACTGCCTTAGGGGCCAGCCTGGGGGTGCAGTGGTTAAGTTTTCATGCTCTGTTTCCGTAGCCCAGGGTTCACAGGTTTGGATCCCGGGTGCAGACCTATGCACTGTCTATCAAGCCATGCTGTGGCGGGTGTCACACATATAAAGTAGAGGAAGATGGGCACAGATGTTAGCCCAGGGCCAATCTTCCTCAGCAAAAAGAGGATTGGCAACAGATGTTAGCTTAGGGCCAATCTTCCTCACAAAAAAAAAAAAAAAAAAGGCAGCAGCAAGGGTGGATGTGTGTAGAGATTGGCCAGAAAAGGTTTTCATTCTCCTTTCTCCTTCCCCAAAGCAGCTTCTCACCATGCTATAGCTTTTTCTTTCTTTCTTTCTTTTTTTTTTTTAACATTCTGCAAGTGGCCATCATTTCTGAGGAAAGATCAACAGAATTCACAGCCTCGTGGGATTTTTGATTAACTGAGGGCCACGGAGTTGGTGTCCATGAAGATATAAGACCCAAATTCAGCTGTTTCACAGTCTCTTCCACTCAGGATTTGATATCAGTTCTCTGAGTCCCTGAAAATATTTAGGCCCTTTTTGTGTAACTTTAAATACCATCCAGTACTCTAGTGGTAGTTTTCCTTTGGGTAGTCTTTATATTTACATCCATTGTAATATAAAATTAGTGGCTCATTAAATAATAGTAAGGAAGTATATAAATAGCTTGTATCAATGAGAAGCCCAGGAATAATATATTTTATAGCTTAGACTTCTGCTTCTAAATAGATTTACTATTTCTTCCTTTGATAAATGTTTAATTTTCCTAGCAGAAAATCTCAGGATACCGAGATTATTTCAGGGAAGAACATGTAGGCAATTCAGTCTGGAGCTGAAGTGTCTAACAGCTATAACAGAAAACCAATTCGTAAATTCTTCTAGTTTTCTCTAGTGGAAACAATTTGTTATTTTGTCTCAAAAAGATAGTAGTATTATTGGGAAAGTAGACTATTGCTATCGCCATAGAGTTGATTTGGGTATCTTGTATGTGCTTTGTGAAAGTTATGTTCATAATATGCATTGAAAATTTTGTGTAGCTATAGGTCCATAATGGCACTGTTCTTTGCTTGTACTTTGAAATCAGTCATTGCTTGGGAGGAGTGGATGGAGGAATTGCTTCATTCATAAACTTTTTTAAAGTATTTTTTCAAAGGTATTTAGTTCTAAAACCAGTTGGTGGAAATCTGAGACATTACACGCGTCGCCCAGGCGTTGCCCGAGATTGTCAAGGAGTTTTCGTTACAGAGAGACATTTCATGGGCTGGTAGAAGCTGATCCAGATTTTAACCCTTGAAAAGAAGCTTCTCTCTTTCTTCTACTGAGACGAATGTTAAGATTCGTAAGACTTTCCGTACCTAATTGCACTCAACACGGAACAGGACTTTCATAGCAAAGAAAGCCCTTTCCTTCCCCTGTTGTGGGGAGAGAATTGAGAATTGCATAATGAAGAAAGTATATTGTTGGAATTTTTCTTCTGAGGTTATCAAGACCTTTACTTTTGGAATTTGTTTTATATTTCACAGATATATTTTATGCAATATTCTAGATGGCTTGAGAATTTTTTTCAACATGGAAAATATCAATTCAAAATATTTATACTCCCTCAGTTTTCTTTAAGCTATTGAAAGATAGTTTGTTTTTGTAAAACAAGAAAACTTGTAGAAAAAAATATAAGAGAAAATCTTCTTGAACTGGGGCTAGGCAAAGAGTTCTTAGACATGACACCAAAAGCATAATCCACAAAAAAATTGATAAATTGGACTTCATCAAAATGAAAAACTTTTACTCTGCAAATAACACTGAGAAAATGAAAAGATAAGCCACAGACTGGGAGAGAAAATCTTGCAAATCACATATGTGACAAAGGACTTGTATCCAGAATGTATCAAGAATTCTCAAATCTCAACAATAAGAAAACAAGCAACCCGGTTAAAAGATAGTTAAAAGACGTGGACACCTCACCAATGAGGATGTGTAGATGAGAAATAAGCAATAAAAAGACGCTTATGTCATTAGCCATTAGGGAAATGCAAATGGAAACCGTGATGAGATCCTACCACACACACACCTATTAGAACGACTGAAATAAGTGTTGAAATAGCAAGAACTGGCAAGGAGGAGCAGCCAGAACTCTCAGACACTGCTGGGGGAATGCAAAATGGCACAACCACTCTGGAATACAGTTTGGCAGCTTCTTACGAGGGTAAACATACACTTACCATATGACCCCGCAATCCCACTGTTGGATATTTACCCTAGAGAAATAAAAACTTGTGTTCACACAAAAACCTATGCATAAATGTTTGTAGCATTTCTATTCAAAATCTCCAAAACTGGAAACAATCCAAATGTCCTTAAGAGGTGAATAGATGAACGGCTATGGTACATCCATACAGTAAAACACTACTCAGAAATAAAAAGGCATGAACTACTGATACGCACAATAACTTGGATTAATCTCAAAAGTGTGCTGATTAAAAGAAGCCAGTCTCAAAATGTTACAGACTGTACTGTTCCGTTTATCTGACCTTCTCAAAAAGACAAAACCGTAGTGTGGAGAACAGATCAGTGGTCACCGGGGTTTAGGGGTTTGGGGGTGATAAAGGCAACGTTCTGTGTCCTGATCGTGGTTACATAAATCTATACCTCTGTGTTAAAAGTCATAGAATCATACACTTTTACTGTATGATAATTTAAAAATTAAATTTAAAAGATTATTTGCTTTATAAATCACAGAGACTACATTGTTTACATCTTTGCACTTCAGTGAGGACTGCCCTCAGGGATGGACTTCTTACCAAGTGCAATAAGTTGTACCCTCCCTTTGCTCTACTTGAGGTTGTGTAGCATAATAAAGCAAGGTTCTTGTTATCTTGCTCTCTCTTTTATCTATTCTTATATTTCTTTATTTGGGTGGGGGGGGGCTCCAAATGGATTCAAGGAATTGAGAGCTATGCTGAGCAGGGTAAGAGACTCTGAGCAGGACTTTACCTCCATCTATTAAATGTTCTTCTCAATTGTTCTTCCAAGATCTCCTTTCTTAATGTCTCTGTTTCTTTTGAAGACTCAGATAAAACTCATCGAATTTTTTTATTACCTAAAAGTCTCTATTTCAGTTAAATTCTTCAGCCCACTTCCTTTTGATAATTATTTAAAAGAAACAAAAGGTCATTTAAAAGGATTTAGTTTCCACCAACTCAGAGTAGGGTTTCCGCCCAGGGGTGCTCTTAGGAGTAGACAATAAACCATGACAGGGGCTTGGGGGATGCGTGTGTGCTCACGTGCCAGCACACAGACAGTGTCTGCCACGCTCAACCAGCCTCCGTGTCCCCAGCTGTAAAATAAGGACAACATTAGTACCCGCACAGGGCTGTAAGGAGGGTTCAGTCAGAAAACACGTGGAGGGCTCGGCACGGTGCCTGCTCAGATGAAGTGTCGCTTTTGTTTTCGTAAGAACGTTTTTCTCTCAATATTAGATGATTAAACACTACTAACTCTATGGAGAAACTGAAGAAAAATCTGGAAATTCCTAATGACCCTCCATTTTCTCCAGCTAAAAATTACCTTCAGCTAGTATATAGGAATGTAGCGCTTTGATGTTTTTGATGTTCAAAAAAATACACATATACATATATATATAAAGCTAACATGGCAAAATATTAATGAGTGTTGAATTAGGTCACAGGTATATGGGTGTTCATTGTACTATCCTTTAAACTTTCTGTATACTTGAAGTTTTTTGTAATTGGAAAGTTGGGGAAAATTAAACTAAAAAGTGTTAGTCAGGAACAACTTTTTTCTGTTAGCTATTAATTGGTAACTAGTTAGTTACTAAGATACTATACCAAAAAGACTCACATAGAATGATTTAAATACAACAGAAGGGTCTCTCATGAAACAGTCTAAAGATGGGCAGGCAGTCTTGGGTGGGGCAAGGATCTGCTTCATGACTGGTCAGCTCTCTGCCACCCTCAACACTTGGCCTCTGCCTCTGGACCCAGGGCTGCTGCCTCAATTGTTGCCACGTCCAGCCAGCACAAGTAGGAACGAGGAATTCCAGGCATGCTTCTGAGGCACTGACCCCCAACTCACACACATATTTCTTCTCACATCCCATTGGCCTGAACTTATTTATGTCGCCACAAGCATCTGCAGGGGAGGCTGGGAAATGTAATCTGGGCAACCATGTGCAGGTACCACAGTGAAATACCACATGCCCAGCTAAAAATTGTGAGGCGTTGGCAGGGGAGGAGTTCTGTTATTAAAAGAAAGATAGAGAGGATAGACCCTGGAAGACAAGAGTTTAATTTTAATGGTTCCAATTTTATATGTATTTTTCTTCTTTAGAGCAGTTTTACATTCAAATAATTTTCTTGTCTTTAAAATATATCTCAAAATGAATGATTTCAAGAGGTAAAGACTTCTTGGCACGTGTGCTGAATCATTTCTCTAACATAAACCAAGAAGTGAAGGAGCAGCAGCCAAAGAAATGTTCTGAGTTAGATCTTTTCCAAGGTAACTATAATAGAATCATATGAATATGAGGAAATATTGAATGTATACACTCACTTCTTTCTTTACCTTACCGTAAGGCAATTGTTTATCAAACTTTGTTCTTACTTTTTCAGTCATTTAAAGTTCATTTGAAATTATTTGAAAATCGTAAGGTCATATTTCATTCATTAGCTGTTAGCGTCCTCCACTGAAGTCCATGAGAAGTCAAATCAGTTGCCAGGGTAAACAGAGGCTGTCCAGATCCCAGAGCACATCGTAAAAATAAAGATGAAAGCACCTTGCTTTCATCATTAACAAAGTTCTTCTTGTAGGGGAATGCTGTCCACTCAAGGCAAATGGGCTTTTTCCTGGTGTGGGCAGGAGAGGAAGGGTGGCCGCTGCTGCCTTAGGGCGCAGTTCAGGCTGGGGAGCAGCCCTCTTCTGGGCCACCTGCACTTGTTTCTGTATTACCATTAGTGTCCCTTGGGGTGTCAGGGACAGATTAGCCTGTGTACATAAGGGAACTTATTGGCTCCTAGGTGGGAAGGATACTGGCATAGCCCATAACGCCAAAAAAAGAGCTACAAGAACCAAGGCCTCAGGCATTGACCCCGGAGATTCAGCATTGCCAGGATGTTCTCTCTCATCTGTTTGTTTCAGCTTCTGTGTGTGCATGTGCAGAGGGCTTCTTGCGAGATGAAGGTGGCCACCTCGTCAAAAAGAAAGAACTTCCTTATCCTAGAGTCAGTAGAGCAAGCCCAGGGAAGGACTCTGATTGGGTCCGACTGGGCCGTGTGCACACAATGCAGCAGAGAAGGTGAATGGGAAAGCTGGCTGGAAAGGTGGTCGTCCACTGCACCCTTTTCCCACCCAGCTGGAATGATTTTGACAGCCCCAAGCTGGGATGACCCAGGAACATATTCTGTGAGCAAGCGGGGGTGGTACCTCTCTGCATGTTCCGAAACCTCTGACTCTTCCAAGTGGTACTGGAGCTACACTTAGGCTCGCAGTGGCTTCCTAATCCTCCCCAAGCCTGAGACACAGGAAGAGAAATCCCGAATGTCCGCTCCATGGGTTTATTACTTTAGACACCATATTTTTCAGCCACTCTTCCACTCTGTGCATCATAACGCTGTCCAAGACAACACAATGTCTTACCATTGCTGGCACAATCCTGTTTTGTTTTCGTTTTTAAGACACTGACAGTGAAGAATGAAGACAGAATGGTAGGACACCCTAGATTCGACCAGCTTGTCCCTGAGTCTCATGTATTTGAAGCGGGTCACCCATTTTTAGTAAATGAGAATGATTCTCAAAAGTTAATAGATTTTATCAAGGGTGGCATTAGATCTGCACCCAAATCTTGGTATAATTTCCCCCAATTTTATAGTGAAAATATCAGAAAAAAGTGAGAATGTGAATAAGCCTGACAATGTAGCATGGAAAATCTCTCTTTATTGACATAAATATTTGAAATATAGTGCTAAGTGGAAAAGTGAACTGTGCGCATCTATGTGTGTGTGTGCGAACACATATATGTTTAGAGAAGAAAACACAGTAAAATACGCCAAATTTTAACAGTGGTATCTCTGCGAGCCGGGATTATGGGGTGGGTTTTGCTTTTTTCTTTGTTTTTACTAGGTTTTCTACATTGAATGTGTGTTATTTTTGTGACTGAAGGGAAATTTTATTTGGGAAACACACGGATCTTTGACCACAAATCCCCTCATATTTTTGCAGCGACTGGGTGGGTAATGCCGTGTGCAAAGAATAAGACAAGAGACTCCTGCTCTAGTTTGAGGCCAGCCACTCCCTGACCTTCGACAAATCCCGTCTTCTTTCTGGGCCCGAGTCCGACCTCTGTAGAATGAGGGGTTACAGTAGACGATCTCTAAGGACTGGGCAAGCTTCAGACTCCTACCCTCTTAAGAATGTTGCGATTTGATTTGTTGGAAAAGCTATTATTTCACAGGGAGTGAGGGTGGAGTCAGGGAGGCAATATCATTGCTGCAGATGTATTTACTGAGAGTCACACAGTAAAAAGAAAATAAAAGGGTTTGTTCTGAAATCTTTTTTTAAAGTTACCGTGTTAGGTATTTTGTCATTTTCTAATATTTGAAATTTACATTTGGTGCTGTTTACTTATTAATACTTATCTAAAATTGAAATACTATGAATATCTTATTATTTTGAATAATACCTAACTTTTATCAAGAAAATTCCCATTGAGTATGTATCGGCTGGTATACAATAAGGAATTTACTGCAAAATTTCCCTTTGGTCCTGGTGCTGGTGAGGAAGGAAAGATCCAGGCAGCCAATGCTGCCAGGCACCCCCGCCTTCACGTTTTCGTTCAGTTAACATTGAGAGGTTGTTGAAGAGTGAATGCCTTCTTTATGCCTGTGGGAAGGGGAGCCAGTAGCCAGGCTTGAGAAAGGAGCCCAGTTTTGGCAGTACCCGGCAGCCCTGCCCGCAGCTAAAACGCTTTGTCCTCTGTGACCAGTGTCCCAATGCCAGGGAGAACATGCTGTTCCCAAATCCTGTACCTGTCTAAGAGTAAATCTGTCAGGGTCTGCTGCTTGTGTTAAATTCAATACATTTGGTGAATGAGAATAAAAAGGAAAAGGATTTAAGATCTGATATTTGCACTTAACATGCAAATCATGCATATGCATCGGGGCGGATGGAAAAGGTCACCACCACCGGGCTATGTCTGACTTGGGACCATGAAGGTGGATCTTTGTTGAGGCAGGACCCACTGTAGACTTGTTCCTTTAAACTTGCCCGAGGACTCCAGTAACTCGGCCAAGAAACAGAGGGGCTGCGAACACACTCCCTTCTGTGCAGCATGCTGAGGCTGCACCTTCCTATCCAAAACTGTCATAAACGATGGTCACATTCCACCATAGCCCACAAAATCCAATTTAATAAGGCTGTTTGTTTACTTTGTATATTTGCCATGAACACCAGTAGAAAATACTTTTGTATTTTATATACTACAGTTCAACAAACCTATGGGTTAACAGACTTTTGTAAGACTCGCCTGGGCATCTGACTTCTAGGTTTTTTTCCTAAGAGTTTTATAATTTTAGCTCTTACATTTAGGAAAATGTAATCTTAGTTCCCAACTAACATATAAATGAACTTTCAGCAAATAAACTCTTTGTAAACTTGGAAATTACTGTGCTTTTTAAATTTATCTTTTAAAATTTTTATTTATCTTTATTTTTTTATTTCTCCTTGTTCATTTTTTTGTGCCTGAGAGTGTAACATCATATTCGATCTGTCACGTGTCACTGTTAAAGAAGGCCTTGAAGGGACAGCTCATCAGGAGTCTGAGCGTCCACATGTTAAGCTGCTCCAATTCTCTCCCCGAGCCTTCCTTTTATTGCCTTAGTTCTCTTATTTTGACTAAGTTTGCTTGGCAGAGGCCATGTCCTCTCTATTCTGAATTGCACCAAGGACGTCGTCAGCCCTCAGTAAATAGTTCACAGCAGAAACATCCACAGCTTATCAGACAGTCTGCGGAATGGGCTGGCCCAGGTGCTGAGCGTCCCACCGTGTCAGGCGGGAGCCGGTTATAGCAGGACCAGGAAACCAGTCTGCTTGACCCAGGACGACACTCCAGGTGTTCTTTCAATAGAAACCCGGCCAGAATTATCTGTGACTCTTCTGTGCAGCCTATTATCATGTGAAATGGCTGTTAGGTGGCCACGGAAGCATTGTTTCTGCTGTTTAGACCCCAACTAACACCAAGAAGAAAAAGGGGACCTTTAATGCATTTCTACCCTGCTTTGTTCCTCTAAGTACGCGCTCAGCTTAATGGAAGTTTTGAGATTTCTCTCTCAGAGGTGTCACTGAGGGCCCAGCCGTGTGCACACCACCCTGCCAGTGAGGACAGTGATGCGCCGGGAAGCCGCAGTGTTGTGAAACAGAGAGGGGAGCTCACGTTTGCTCCGGGGGAGAGGGAGTGAGAAGGGTGGCTCCGAGCGGTCCTTGAAGATGAGCAGGATTTTGAAGAGAAGCAGGGAAAGGACATGGCAGGCAGAGAACAGTATGTGCTAGAGCCGAGGGACAGAGAACACCCATCTTTTGACTCCTGGTTGCCAATCTCTTCTTCTGTTTCAGAGGAAAGCCAGCCGGCACATGAAAGGTGAAGACAGGAACAAAGTCACCAGCAGGAGCATTGGATTGGACACGGCCATGTCACAACCAACAGAGAGCAGAAACCCGCCCGAGGAGGGCCTCCTCGCTCCTTCTAGAGAGTGCTGGACGAAGGAGAGGAGGCCAGCGCAGTATAGCAGCTTCTCCGGGTTCAGCAGCAGCGACAGCGTCCTACGGGAACTAGATGACGGACAGTTTGACCAGGAAGACGGAGTAACTCAGGTCACCTGTATGTGAGCCAAGGAGTAAAGCAATGGAAGGCCCTGTAAAGAACTATTAAAATAATTGCCAACTGACCTTATTGTATGACTTTCTCTGCATTTATGTAATACTTTGAATTTTTCCAGACTCAGGCTTTCCTCTAATCGACGTAAACTTTGGCTCAACCTCCCAGACAAGAAAGAATAACCAACGTATTTGTAAATTTAGAATCATGTTTACACTTCTCCCAACTAAAACATCTGTTTAAACAGATGTCTCATTAGGTTATTAACCAGTAATCTACTTCAGTTTCTCATGAATGTATAAAGTAAACTTTTCTTACAAATCCTGGTAAGACTAAATATCTCAATCAGTATTTTACCTAATTAGGAAGTTCTCAGGAAGTTAGAGTCTTACTTGAGCTGAAAAATAATCTCTCTCTCCCTCTCCCTCTCCCTCTCCCTCCCTCTCCCAACCCCCCACCACACATATACATAAAGGGCTAATTAATGAAATACGTATTTCCTGAATATAACAATTAATTCAAATTTTGTCTTTAACTATGGCATGTATATACAAAGCAAGCCCCTATTTGTTAAAATATTCTTTGAAAAAAAATTCTTTTTGTATGTCTTTATTTTTAAAGGGTCACCATGTTACCAACCCTGTACTGATTCATTGAGCTTAAACTTTGTTGCTTCTAATAGCCTAGAAATAGAGTGAGTGAAGCAGCATCCCTTAAAATTCAATACGAAAAGAACCCGCAATCGCACATTTAAAAATCTTAATAGACAGAAAGAATTAACTTTCTTTTAAGTTGCAAATAGTATGAAAAGGGAAAACATCAACTTTAAATGGAAACTGAAATTTTTTATATCTGTCTAGATTTGAATTGTGCTTTTATTTTGATTGCTAAGTCATGAAGAATGTGGAAACCCAGAATGTTCCGTCCTGCGGGACCAAAAAGCTGCTTGCGGGACCAGAAAGGTGCTCGCGGCACGTGGGATGCGTGCGGTAACCTACCTGTTCCGTCTCTGCTTTTCTTGCTCTGCTAAATGGGATGCCTTTGCCTTGCCCAGCCTTTAAGGTAAAGATTAAAATTCTACAAAATAGAGGATTTTCATTTATGTATGAAAGGCTTATTTTGAAATGTGGGAACCTTCAAGTGAATTGCAGAAAACTGACTTTGCCATTGATGAATTCAGCCTATTATATATTTTTATTAGCATTGGTATTGACATTATAAGATCATTCAAATAATAAAATATCATTTGTTATTGGGCTATCATTTTATTGAACACAAATGCTCATAATGTTTCATACATACACAGTATCAGATATCTTGTGTAACAAAACTCGGCCAATCTCCATCAGTCATTGATAAGATTAACATGGAATTCCCCCACTTCTACCATGCAGAAGCATTCCCTTTATGGGTGTAAAAGAACATAAGAATATTCTGCTCTGTATTATTCTGTGGAAACAGCTATCAACAATATTTGCAGAAATGTTTTCTGTTTGGATTTTTAGATGCACCTGAGTTCCATACTCAAGAGCTGGTGAATATGGGATAGAAACCAGCATTGCTTCTGGAGCCAAGCATGCCATGAATTATGAAACACAGGGAATGTACTCAGAAAGTTCAGACAGTTGTTCCCAGTGCCATGGTTGACAAGAGGTAGAAACACTGTCAGCACACAGAGAGCATTTGAAGTATTAAAAACAGACATAGGGGCTGGCCCTGTGTCCTGGTGGTTAAGTTAGGCACACTCGGCTTGGGCAGCCCGGGTTCGCAGGTTCGGATCCCAGGCGCAGACCTACACCATTCATCAGCCATCTGTGGCAGTGACCCACACACAAAATAGAGGAAGACTGGCACAGATGTTAGCTTAGGGCAAACCTTCCTAAGCAAAAAAAAAAATAATAATAGCAGAGATAGAAATTTATATTTGACTAAAGGAAAACTCAGGAATATATTAATCACCTTTCATTTTTTTTTAATTTGTGTAAGTGTATTCTTTTTACAGTTTGCTTTTAATCTATGTTATTTTGTCTTATTAAAAAGAACTTTTTATTAGAATAAACTTAGCAGTCATCTCCTCAAAACCTGTTTCATAAGCATTTACTACAACAATTACCCTTAAGTTACATGGCAAATTTGTATTAAAGTAAATAAATACTGACCAAGTGGTTCTAGAGCATTTTACATATATATAAGTAGCTCTGAATCTATTTAAAAAAAAAAAAGCAACAAAAGTTGGACTCTATATGCCTAAGGAGTTAAATGTGACTAACCTTATCATGATCTGCCAGTTGTATATTCAGTTCTTTTCCTAACACTGTGTAATTCCTTAGGGGGTTTGGCATGTGAATTTTTAATACCTATAAAGTTATGATGAAAAAATCTCAAGGTCATAAGTACATGTGTGAAGTTCTGCCATTCCCCTTGGTACAGCATTTATGGCACTTCTGTCTTAGGTTTCAGTAACCACTTGTTAGTTCCATCCCAGTTGGATAGAATGTCACCCTGTTATCTTTCACGGATGACTTTTATTTTTTTTTATTTTTTTTAAAGATTTTTTTTTCTTTTCTTTTCTTTTTTTTTTTTTTTGTGAGGAAGATCAGCCCTGAGCTAACATCCGTGCTAATCCTCCTCTTTTTGCTGAGGAAGACCAGCTCTGAGCTAACATCCATTGCCAATCCTCCTCCTTTTTTCCCCCAAAGCCCCAGCAGATAGTTGTATGTCATAGTTGCACATCCTTCTAGTTGCTGTATGTGGGACGCGGCCTCAGCATGGCCTGAGAAGTGGTGCGTCGGTGCGCACCCAGGATCCGAACCCCGGCCGCCAGCAGCGGAGCGCCCGCACTTAACCGCTAAGCCACAGGGCTGGCCCTCATGGATGACTTTTAACACCCGATCACCAGAGAAATCACGGCTGAGCTGAGGAGCAGCTCTATCAATGTCACTATCATTCTCTTCAGCAAAAGATAAAGGGAAAGGTCAATCTCTTTAAGAGACTTTCGGGCTTCCAGGAGTCTCAGATACCCACAGAAGCAGGAGCAGGACCAGAGCCAATCCAAATCACAACTCTCTCCAGATCGTTTGTTTTAGCAGGAGCAGGTGTTAATATATATGACTATAAATGTCCTGGATGCGTTTTCATTCCGTTCATTCTGGAAGAGCTGAGGAGCTCTCTCATTTTCCCAGCCCTTCCTCATACCCTGAGTCCTCACTGCCATTCCCTCTGGGCTGGAAGGACTGTGGCTCGTGCAGCATAAGGCGAAAAAGGATTTCCCTCTCTCAGCTCCTCAGGGCCCCAGGATCCCTGTACTACCGAAAAACTAAATCTCGAGTGAGAACTCAAATGGAGGAGGTGCCAACAGTGGGGAGAGTCTGTAACTAAGTGCACTAAGCCAGAATCTACCGGGGGATAAAACTAGCTGAATGCAAACCATCAGAACTTGTAGCACATCCATCTAAATAATATTTGCTGTGGCAACTTATCATACCTTGAGAGTGAATTTTACTTGTGCAATAACCCAAAGTTTATAGAGCCAGGTCTGACAGATGATTAAGTTCTAGATGGTATTTGAGGTGGAAAATTAGACAAAACTCTAAAATAATAAGACTTGTCTATGGTAAGGCTCATAAACTTTTCATAGAGACAATTCCAAAAACGAATTCCAAAAATGTTTTTGAGCATTAAATTCATTGTATGTATAAGAATCAAGTAAGTAAAATCAGTGTATGTATAAGTATCAAGGTGATTCTTTGCAGGCTTACCTCAGCCAGCATTCTTAGCTAGAAGCAATAGAAGCTGACCTTGGCTCATTTAGCAGTAAAGGAGTTTATTTCAAAAGATATCTAGAATCGGACTTCATCGAAATTTAAAACTTCTATTCATCAAACTCACGTTTAACAAATGAAAAAGCAAGCCACAGACTGGGAGAAATGTTTGCAAAACACTTACCTGACAAGGGATTCATATCAAGAATATATAAACGGTTCCTATAAATCAATAATAAAAAGACCCAGCATCCAATAATAAATGGGTAAAAGGCTTGGACAGACACTTCATGAAAGAAAATATACTGACTTCTGCTTCCAGCAAGATGGAGTAGATGCTTCCCATGAAAGATAATCAAAAACCCCGAACATTATATATGAAACAAACGTAAGATGGCCAGTGGTGGGTTCCTTGGTTTTATTTTTCCTTTATATATCTCATACTTGGGAGCTGAAGACACTAGTAATCTAAAAACAAAAAGAAAGAAGCTTGCAATCTAGAAATGCCAGTGTTGCATACCAAAAACCCTAACAAAAGCCTAGCAAGACAGCAATATTTAGACAATAACCGCAATACTCCAGCCAAACACCACAGAAAAACCTGTGACCTCACACCCCCTACACCAGCACAGACCCAGTGGGAAGCCTAGATTTCCACCCTCAGGAGGCTTATACCAAGGGACCGCAACACCCCGGCCATGGTGGTGGCAGAGATGGAGAAGTAGGAAACTGGGATTTTCATCCCCACTGGCCAGTGAGAGCCCCCAACCCTCCCCCCACAGTGTTAGTGGGGATGAGGGAGGAAGCTTGGACTTCACCCCCATCCAGTACTAATGATGCATCTCTCCTTCCGCACTGTGGGAGTATCAGAGGAGGATTAGTGGAGAGTCAAGACTTTCACTATCGCCCATTCCCTCAGAGGCCACTCCCACTGAGGTGTCAGTGGAGACCACCTAGGGAACTGGAACTCCCACCCTTGTCAGCAGTAGTGAAGAGTACCCCTCCCAGGTGTCAACAGAGGTCGAGAAAGGAACCTGGTCTTCTACTTTCACCTGGCGGTAACTAGGCAGTACCCCCCATTCCCTTGCTGGAGAATCGAAAAATCCAACTAGCACCAAAGGTATAAATAAGATCAAGAGTCTCATACCACAATATGAAAATACCTGGGTTTCAATAGAAAATTATTCATCAAACCAAGAACCAGAAAGATCCCACACTAAATGAAAAAGACAATCAATAGATGTCAATACTGATAGAGACGTTAGAACTATCTTTAAAAAGTTTTAGAGCACCTGTGATGAAAATGCTTCAACAAGTACTTATGAATGTGCTTAAAACAAATGAAAAATTAGAAAGCATCAGCAAAGAAATAGAAAACATAAAGAAGAACCAAATAGAAATTTTAGAACTGAAAAATACAATAACCAAAATAAAAAGCCCAGTGGATAGGCTCAACAGCAGAATGGAGGAGACAAAAGAAAGAATAGCTATGAACTGAAGATAGAGCAATAAAAATTACCCAATCTGAACAGAGAGAAAATAAGACTTAAAAAAAAAATGGACTTTGGACTGTAACAAAATAAAAGATCGAATGTCATTAGAGTTATGGTGGAAGGATTGGAGAAAGAATGGGACTGAAAAAGTACTTGAAGACATAATGGCTGAAAACTTCCCGAATTTGGTAAGAGATATCAACTTACAGATTCAAGAAGGTGAAACTAATTTAGTGTGATGAATAGTGGCTGCTGGTAGGGTTGGGGGAGTTGACTGTTGTCTTAGTCCCTTTGGGCTGCTGTGACAGAATACCATAGACCTGGTGGCTGAGAAACAACAGAAATTTATTTCTCACACTTCTGAAGGCTGGGAAGTCCAAGATCAAGGTGCCTGTCGTGAGAGCCGCTTCCTGGTTCGTGGAGGACTGTCTTCTCGCTAACTTCACATGGTGGAAGGGGCAAGGGAGCTCTGAGGGGTCTCTTTTATATGGACATAATCCCATTCATGAGGGCTCCACCCTCGTGACTAATAACCTACCAAAGGCCCTCATGCCTCCTAATGCCATCACATCACATCACAGGGTGTTAGGATTTCAACATATGAATTTGGGGGTTCACAAACATTCAGTATACAGCATCTATAAAGGCACACAGGGGAACTTTCTGGGGAGATAGAAATGTTCCATATCTTTATTTGGTAGAAAGTAATACAAATGTATACACTTGTCAAAACTCATTTAACTGTACACTTAAGATAGGTACATTTTACTATGTGTAAATTGTATCTTAATAAAAGTAACATTTGTTGGAGAATTCACAGAATTGTTGGGAGAACTAGAGAATCAAGCTCCACGCTAAGCTCCCAGGAGTGATGTGCAAGCCTACACAGGAGAACAGGCCTGCTGTTGCGGCACCAAGCACTGCCGCCAGGAATCCCACTTTCCAGTTGACAGCGGCAACTTTCTGCAGGACCCCGCACCCCCAGAACCCCAGTGTCTCTGCTGCCACGCTTCTCAGCAAAATGGCTGTCCTTCGTTCAGCTTTCCTCCCTCATGACTCATTTGTGGATCAGTCTCACGTGGGTGAGCCTGTGCTCTCGCTTGGGAGTGAGTGTTCTGGGTTCTGCAGGATGCAGACTAGGAAGAATACGAATACTCCGGGTACTGGGGAGGAAGAACCCATCAGGCTCAAGATTCCCCAAACACAGCACATGTGTTTGTTTATGTTGCCAAGTCAAATTTTGATTGGACCTTAACCAAATGATCCAAGTCAACATCGTCAATAATGAAACAAACCAACACTCTGTGATTCCTGGTATGATACGCTGAGAGGGACACAACATCACCTCTGTGGTACTCCTGGCCAAAATTCACAACCTGACTGTAATTATTAGGAAACATGAGACAAACCCAAACTGAGGGACATTCTACAAACAACTGGCCTATATAGCTTTAAAAATGTCAAGGTCATGAAAGACAAAAAGCTGAGAAACTGTTCCACATTCAAGGAGATTAAAAGACATGACAGCTAGCTGACATCACATGTCAAGCAATACATGACGTGGACTGGATCCTGGATGGAGGGGAGGGGTGGCTGATGTGGAAATAGGAAGTTACCGCACATCACTGGGACTACGGGCTGTTGATTAGATAATATTGTGTCAATGTTATTTCTTGATTTTGATTATTGTACTGGGTGGCTATGTAAAAAAAAATTCTTATGACATATACACAGAAATATTTAGGCATAAAGGGACTGATGCCTGCCACTTTACTCTCAAATGATTCAGAAGAAAAATTGTGTGTGTGTGTGTGTGTGCCTTGAGAGACAGACAGAGACAGAGAGAGAGAATTTGATAATGCAAATAGGGCAAAATGTAAACAACTGGTGAATCTGCATACAGGGTATCTATATGAGAGTTCTTTTTACTTTTCTTGCAACTTTTTTGTAAATTTGAAATTCTATCAAAGAGCTTACAAAAAAACAAAGGTGCCAGTCAGCCAGACGCCATGACACATGTTTTGCCATGAAGAAGCAAACTCTTGACTTGGAAGGTCTGGTCCTGGTCTCATTTAGGGACTGACAGCTGGTATCAAGGCCAGATAAAGCTTATCCTCTCCTCCAGTGTAGTTAAGGATCCTGCTTATTCTACCCAGGAATCTTAAAGCATGTTAAAAGGACCCTCAGGGATATTAAAGATTCTACAAAATATTTGTATTAAATTATCTAAATTTTTCAGACAAAAGATGTCAAGTCCTAAAGGAAGGAAGGAGACTAAAACCACTGAGTGGTTAATATTGACCAGACATGCAGCCAGGAGCTTTCACATGTGCTGTTTCTTCCTCACAGTGATCACTAAGGTTGCGTTGATTCCCGTTCATAGATGAGGAAGATGAGACCCTGAAATTTTATGTAAATTGCTAATGATGTGCAGCTTGAAGTGGGGAAACTAGAATTCAGAACTTGGCTTGATTCCAAATCCCCTGATCATTGAGAACTGATTAGATTCTCTAACTCAAAATAGTATCTCTGCTTCCTAAAATTTCCTTTGTCCCTCTCTATTCCCAGCATTTAATTAGGAACCATTCAATCTATAAAGGGAATTCAAAGGATAATGCAAAGTACAGATTAATCTCCCAGATCTTTCCTCACTGCTACCAAACTGTCTACAACTCAATGTTGACAGAGACTTGAGCTCAGAAAGCTGCTTTCATATCTAATCCTTCCAGCTCCTTCACAAACTATCAGGCCACAGTGAGACTGCCAGGATGGCAAGACAATTATTGGAAAACCTACTCAATACTTTTGATTGATTAGGAAGAAACTCAAGAAGGACAACGTGATTGGTCATTCCCTAGCAGTAAAAGAAAAAGAATGAAGAGGAGCCCACATTTAGGAAACAGAAAAAAATAGCCATAGGAACACATTAAGAAGGAGCTCACCATCCGGGAACATACTCCAGAGGTTAACATAATTCACAGGTGATGACAGGACACATGTCCTTGTCTTTGGTGCATCTGCTTTTTGCCATGTCTGTGATCTTGGACAAGTTTCTTAACCTCTCTGAGATTTATTTTTCTTTATCTCTAAAATGGGGATAGTAATGGTATTGATTTCATGCGGCTATTCTGAGGATTGCACAGATACAATAGCTGCCATATTTTCGTGTGGAAAATAAGCTCTAGTAATATGAGAACAATTTTTTTCTACTTCTTGCAGCTATTGAGTCATTTCCCTGCAAAACATGATCTCAATTGCTGAAAAAGAAGTTCCAGAGGGTGCACCAAGGCAATGAAGCAAACCAATAAGAAACGGAAATCGAGTTATTCTTATTCTCTCATCAAAAATGGAATCACTTAATAAAACAGCTAGGGGAATTAGAAGCCTTGCCTGCATGGAAAGAAAGTTTAAACCAACCATACCAGTTTCAGTCAAGTGCCCATTGGCCGTCCCAGTTGATCACTGCTCTCCCTGCGCCCCCAGGAGACCTGGCTCCCCGGCCTGGGCTGGCCAAGCTCCCCCCAAATGGACATCTGGGAAATCTAAGTCCAGCCGTCTAATGCAAGAATTTCTTTTGTTGGTTACATTAAAAACTACTAAATACATGTTTAATCCCTTTGTGTCTTAATGGGCATACTAATCCCCAGGGACAGAGTTTTCAACATATTAAAGTTTCAAAGAGAGAACCACTCACATCACTGTAATAGATGTGGTTAGTAAAATGACTTTTTATTTCTTAAAGCAAGAGAATAGCATGTCTTTTAATTTCAGTAATTAATATAAAACTGAAACACACCAAATTTGGCTATTTTATTTACATTTCCTTTTTCTTTCCCAGACTAGAGGCATAGTTTAATGTTTATACCACACATAGAAAAAGTGGGTTTTAACATTTCAATATTTTTTCTGTAGACATTAGTTCCTTAACCACATGTCATTCTTTTGAATTTGTTCTGGGAAACCACGTGTCTCAAGATTTTTCTCCTTTTTTAACCCCCTCCAAAAGTATTAGTTAGGATTCCACTTTTTTTAAACTTCGAGCTTTCTGATAGACTTGCAATCTGATGTTCTGTGTGTGTTTCTCCCTTTCTTCCCACCTCTTCATGTCAAGAGCTACTGTGACAGACCCAAGTTAAAACGAATGCAATTCATTCCTTATTCCAAAATATCTTCCAGATGAATTAAAGATTTAAGTGTAAAAAACAAAACTATAAAAATAGTGAAATAATATATAAGCAAATATTTAGCGCATAATTCAAAACACAGAAGCCATAAAGAAAAGACTGTGTAAATACTAAGACTAAATATTTAAAACTTCCACACAGAAAAACTCTCCATTAACAACATGGAAAGGTAAACCAAAAATTGGAATCAAGAAACAATCAAATGAGAGACAAAGAGCTAATATTCTAAGACACTAAGAGATGTTAATAAAAAACAGATGAACAGCCAAGTAGAAAAACTGCAAACGACACAAACAGGTAGCTTATGTAAAAAGAAACATAAATAACCAATAAACATGACAAGATTTCAACTCACTCATAAAAAGCTGCAAAACAAACAAGAAAAGATGTCATTTTTTTTCTCATTGAGTTAGCAGAGTTTCAAAAAGATTGACAGTACCCAGTGAGTGGACCTGGAGGGGAGCAGCCTTCCGCAACTGTGCGAGATGGCCTTGATGGGCCTTGATGGAGGCCACGCCCAGGGACGCTGGGATGGACAGACAGAGGAGCCCGCCGGCGCTGCGCTAGCCCAGGGCTGCTGACCTCCGGTCTCGTTGCAGAGAAAACTCGAGTCCGACACCTGCCGCCTAACACAGCCCTACTCACACAGGAGTTAAAGAGGTTCTCCAGAGTGGGGAAACAGCAGCGCTCAGAAACATGAGGAAGCACGGCAAAACGCAGAAGCCCGAGCTTTGGAGCCAGGACTAAGTTCAGACCCTGGCCTCGCTACATGTTCCTGTGGATGTTCAACAGCTACGTTGAAGCTCAGTTTACTCATATGTAAAATGGGGATGATAACAAACAAATTAAATTCTATGAGGATTTAAGTGGGATAATGTAGGAAGGAATTGACCACAGTTCCTGACACCGAGTTAGGCGCTCAATAAAGTGAAACCATTATTTTTTTAAAAAAGGTCTAGTTTTAAGTTTGCACAGAAGTTCTTTTTCGTGTGGTGAATGAGATTATGTCTGGGAAAACTCCAGAATAAATACAGGGCATATTTAAAATTTGCATATAGGGGCCGGGCCCCTGGCGCAGCGGTTAAGTTCTTGCGCTCTGCTGCGGGCGAGGGCCGGATCGGATCCCAGGCGTGCACCGCCGGACCACTTGTCAAGCCATGCTGTGGGGGCGTCCCCTATAAAGTGGAGGAAGCTGGGCACGGATGTTAGCCCAGAGCCAGTCTTCCTCGGCAAAAAGAGGAGGATTGGCATGGATGTTAGCCCAGGGTTGAGCTTCCTCACACACACAAAAAATAAATAATAATAAAATTAAAAAATAAAATAGAATTTGCATATAATATCCACAAATATATGTAAATGTATTTCTATGTGGTTAATAAAAAGATTTCTCACTACTTTGCCAACCATATTAGGTAGCTCACAGGATCTCTGGAAGAGCCAGAGACCTAAGACCAGTGATAAGCAGCCAAGAAGAAATCATGTCTGCAGAAGACGGTGCTGCTCTCATTACAGACACATGCTGTTAAAGGCAGGCATCCTTAACATAGATGGAGAGGGGAGGATATAGTATTTTAAGGATGCGTTTTAGTTTTCAACGCTCAGGCCCCTGTCAGCGATGAAGCCCTCCTCCTGAAACAGAATCCCTGCCAGAGGATGCAGGTTCGCTTTCATTTACTCTTTCATTCAACAAATATTGACCTCGGTCAGATGCCAGGCCAGAGACTAGAGAGCAGTCTTACCCTTGTGGAATCAATAGGCTAGCAGAGAAAAAAGGTAGTAGATAAATAATAATAGAAATAATTATGTAATTGTAGTTGATGGAAATACTCTTACAGGAAGTAAAAGGTTGCTAGGAGAGCACATAACAGATGGACTTACTATATTCAAGGTCAGGGAAGGTTTTCCTGAGCAAATGATATTTGCTAAATAATATTTCTAATAATAGCATGTGTTTGTGTTATAAAATTATAAGCAGATCATTTTAAACATGAGACCTATGAACTTTTCAGGGGTCCCAAAGGTTTGAGATCTGTTAAAAAATATATTGGCTCTAAAATACGAAAACTGCAAAACTGAAATATTTAAATAGCTATAAAACATAACATATAACAACATTATTTCCTTTCATATTCATAAAAATGTCATTAATTCTGAAAATAATTTGCACATTAGCTTTTCTCAATTCAAAGGAATTCCAAAGAACATGTGATGATTGATGAGAAACCATAGCCAATGGTCAACTAAGTGACCGACGGAGAGCACAATTCTTAAAATCAGTTACAAAAAGCTGGTCAAATTTATATGTTTTAAATATAAAATTATATTTAATGTGAAATGGGCTACATTTTAATATATTTGGTCTTGTGCATGGTGGAATCTGGTGCCTACAAAAATCTTAAAATTGTCTTTTTAAGGTCTTGGGAGACTCAGGGCAGAGGATCTCAGCCCATGCAGAGCAGCAAATGGCTGTGTCAGATGAGATTAGGCGGTACAGATGGCTCCTTATCAGTAGATATAGGGTATTACAGGCATGGGGGAGGGTAGGCCATAGGGAACTCACAAGGGTGAAACATTCTTCTCTGCGGGTGGAGAGAACATTTGCATCAAGAGAAGCCCATTCCTATTTGTCGCTCTCCACTGGTCTCCCTTTCACCATCACTACATTTCCATCTTGGTCCCTTTTCACACTCCGTTCTGATTCTACCTGAGTAATGATTTTTATTTCTGAGTGAGGATGTAATGAACTCTAGGGTACTGGCGAGCCCTTGAATCTTGCAAACGAGTGGAGTCGAGGAGTGGCAGAAGAAATGATGCCTTGGTTGTGGAAGCCCTTGATGATCAGAAAGGCACAGTCGAGAGGCCCCTCCTTCTGACACTTATCTCACTTCACAGACTGTGGCCTCCCCTAAGGCCCCAGAAATGTGACACTAATCACTATGGTCACATTCTACTTGCTGTTATCCTGCTAAATCTGAGCTTTCCACTCTGTCCTGATGGGTTCTTCCCAGAATGATTGCTCTGTATCTGGGAACTGGTATTTAATTACGATACTAAGGCCTTAGTCACTACTCTTGCCCTAAAAGTTGGCATCTTGTTCAGAAATAGCAAACCCCATTCATTCCACCCATGATCCTCTCACCAACAACTAACAAGCTCACTTTGCCACGCACCATACTACATTTCCGCTTCCCAAGCAATGCTCGAAAAATCTCTCTTCTACTAATTCCCCCAAATCATCACCAGTTATTTTAAATCCTGTTGCATTAACATATTTAACTATGTTCAGATATACAAAATAACTATACATAAATATAGCATCAAAAGAAAATCTTCATTGATTGCTAAATGAACAGGTTGTGAATACGGCTTAGGAAAAAATTATTAATGTGAATAAGCAAAAAGGATGTTTTTTTTTTTAAAGATTTTATTTATTTTCCCCCCAAAGCCCCAGTAGATAGTTGTATGTCATAGCTGCACATCCTTCTAGTTGCTGTATGTGGGACGCGGCCTCAGCGTGGCGGGAGAAGCGGTGCGTCGGTGCGCGCCCGGGATCCGAACCCGGGCCGCCAGCAGCGGAGCGCACGCACCCAACCACTAAGCCACAGGGCTGGCCCCAAAAAGGATGTTTTAATAGAGGTTGTTACCAAGACTTATAGTCTCTTTATCTCTAACTAGATATGACACTAATATAAGCCACTATTATATTATAAAACACAACTTGTATGTTACTCAGTGAAATTTTTCAACTTTATGGAGATAATTTTCACAAAGTAACACTAAAATGTAGACTTGAAAAACTATAAATTAAGATATTCCATATTTACTTAGGGAGAAATTCAAAATCTATAAAGATGCACTTTTCCATAACTTATTCCTCTCTTTTTAAGGTCACAAACATCACGTTTTTTCTTTTCCAGTAGTCTCAATTCTTGCTTCCAGAAAGCTGTGCTGTTTACATAGCTGTTATCTAAAGTTGATTTTCTGATTTGCTTCCAAGATCATAAATACAGTCCTTAAAATACTTCATTCACTTACCTAACTAGACAGATGCAAATGTATTATCAGGAGAAAGGCTTCTTTTAGAAGAAACCATTCATGAAATACAATGT
Source organism: Ceratotherium simum simum (assembly GCF_057802395.1). Taxonomy (NCBI): domain Eukaryota; kingdom Metazoa; phylum Chordata; class Mammalia; order Perissodactyla; family Rhinocerotidae; genus Ceratotherium; species Ceratotherium simum. The sequence goes on along the minus strand of NC_141908.1, from coordinate 73,938,208 downwards.
CATCTGCATTAATAGCCTACAATTTCTAGATTTATTCACTCAACTGGATCTAGAGTATCATAGACTGAATTTTTGCAGGGTGATGATTTGACATTTCGTATTTTATATTAAATCACTTGATGCATAAACAGAGAAGGCTAGAGCCAAGTGACAACAACTGCAATACGCAATTCTGACTCAAAGTACATTGGGTCCAACTTGAGAAATCCATAGGGTTAGTGCTTGGTCGTATAGGAAGCCATGGGGAAGAATGGGTGCATTATGAAGCTTTTGGCTTACTTGTAAATTAAAAGCTAGTGACAGCTAAAGGAAAATGGGATTTTAGCCAGTTGATGACTGGCCTATTTTTAATTTAGAATTGTAAGCAGGAGAAGGGGCTGTTTATAATTAGCCAAAGTCACAAAAGTGATTAAGATGTGCCTTAGAAATAAATCAGGGGTTTTGGAAGTCCCCGAACATCTCTATTTAGTGTACTACACACTAATGTACCAAATACTCTATTAGATGAGACGATTTCACACAACTCCCAAACTCTAACCTACCCCCAGAAACTCGGATAATGACTGCAATGTTAAGCTCTGGCCCCAAGAAGCACATTTGGGCCCAACTAGAAAATCCCATCTAAAATGCAATTTAACTTGGTTGTTTTAAGAACAGAGATCACCTGATGTTGCATCTTCATAGTACTGGTACTACTGAGAAGTCATATGGGAGGGGAGCTGGCTTCCTAGACCCCATCAGATTAACTTTGGTATTTTTTTCATCTCTTCTACATTAACTTCCACACGGTTCAGGGATTTGAGGCCCCAGCTCTGCACTACCTATCTGTGGGAATTCTGGACAATCATTTAATTTCTGTGGCCTTGGTTTGTTGTTGGGGTTTTTGTTTTGTTTTTAAATTTGTAAAACAAGAGGCCAAGAAGAGGGAGTCTCAACTCAATGATCTCTAAAGTTCCTTTTCTAGCTCTAAATATATTTTTCTTATCTTTTCTTTGGGATTTGCTAAATAATACCAGTACAATGGAGCCCTTTTAGTTGTGCTAGGAAAGGCCTGCCAACTCTTGCTTTAGATTTGGTTCCCAAAATAAACCCAAGTGATTCAAGGTGGTGATTCAATATCTGTACTGTCCCCAAACAAATATGCTCCTCAGTCTAGAATATGCTAAACAAGACTGCACAAACTTGATGGCAAAAAATTGCTATCCCTACTAAGTGCCCTAAAGATTCCTGACCAGCGGGTACGGGGCATATTCATGTCTTCAGAAAATAAAAACTAACAGCAGTTTCCTCTATACACACCCATGTCATCTGAGATGCACTTGGAAATTCTGCAGTGGTAGTGTTCTCACTTTGTACGCAACCAAAACATTACAGACCTGTTAGAATTTACCTGATTTCCCTCAGTCAAATCAAACCAAAATACAAAAGGGTTATCTGCAATGCCATGGTTAAAGGTCCTCACAAATAGTTTGTCTCATTATAAAACAAGGCTTTTGAATTCCATCAAATTGTGGGATTCAACAGTCTCAAATAGGCTCCCACGCTGAAAAACAAGTAACTGCCATCTCTAGGAACAAAGCTGGTTAGAGGCAGAGGGTCAGCTGAGGAGCCACCGTCTTTCCCCATTTTGCTCTATGTAGCCTTCATCATCCTCTACAACCCTGGGAGAAGCAGAGGGTATGCCCCAAACTCACTCTTTCCCCTAGGAACTTACCTTAGAGGTGAATGTTTTTGGTATTGTCCGATTTATCTCCCCCAAAGAATAGCTACAATGACTATTTATTGATTTGAAATAAGTGTACCCTCTACCTCATCATCTAAATTTCCTGCTGGTTTTCAAAACTGACAGCACCTCAGAATCACCCGTGAAGCTTTTAAAACCCAGATTCAGGCCCTTCTATTCTCAACCAATTAACTCAGTTTCCAAAAATGGAGCCCAGAAATCTGTAGTTTTAAACTCTCCCTTTGTTCTTTGATATACAAAGAGGCATGGAAAACATTCTTCCACCCCATTTTCTCCCATCTCTCCTACTGTGTTCTTTCACAAACTGGTAAGTGAGGTCTCTGAACCACAGAATCATCAGTTTTATGTGTCAACTAAAAGATGCCAAGAACTTAGCTATCAATGGAGCAACACAAGGATGTGGTAAACGGAAATCTGCAGAAAATGATCTCAAGTTCAAACTTTTCAGAGACTTAAATGAAGCATGTGTGATTGGGAGGCATAAAGAAGTTGATAACATGTGGGAAATAAAAAGTATCACTTTCACAGTAAAAATTAAGTCCACAGTCTGGAGAACTTGTTGAGATTACCAATGTGAATTTGAGAGGATTGCTGGGTAGGCTGAATAAGGCACCCTAAGACGTGCATTTCCTAATCCCCAGAACCTGTGAATGTTACTTTATATTATGGCCAAGGGGACTTTGCAAATATGATTAAGGATCTTGAGATGGGGAAAGTATCCTGGATTATCCAGGTGGGCCCAATGATGCAATCACAAGTGTCCTCAGAAGAGAGAGGCAGAGGCAGAGAGCTCTAGGAGGAAGGCCATGTGACGATGGAGGTCGAGACTGGAATGATGGGCCACCAGCAGCTAAAAGAGGCAAGGAATTGATTCTTTCTGGAGCCTCTACAAAGAACCAGGAACCTAATTTTAGCCCAGTAAATTCAAGCTTCGGACCTCAAGAACTGTAAGAGAATGAATTTGTATTGTTTTAAGCCACTAAGTCTGTGGTAACTTACTACAGCAGACATCAAAAAATAATACAATCACTAACATGGTATCTCAACAATCGGAATCCAAGATCTGCATCTCTTTTGTAAAATGATGTTAAAAAAACCAAAAGCACCAAATATTTTTAAAGTGGTTTAAATATCACCCAAGTCAAGGCAAGCATAATTTCTCTCTATAAATACATACCTGGTTTTAAAGACATGATGACCTTTTTTAGGGCAGTTAAGTAGGGATTTACCCTCAAAAATCAAAGGATTTTATTGAATTAGTGAAATTGGGCAAAGGGGGTATCTCCTTTGCTAGTGCAATAATGACCACACCCAGTGTTTCCTCATATCTGGGGTTCCCTTGTTCCTTTGACACCCCTCAATCTATCTCTGAGGGGGGTAGCGGAAAATACAAGGACAGAATCCTATCATTCCTACTTGATTTAACCTCTTACTTTTAGAACAAGGTACAGAGCATTTTTAAAAAATAAACTAACATTTTCTTCTAGACACTGATACTAAGGAAAACCAAAAATATTAAAGTCAGCAAATACATGGGCCGGCCCCGTGGCTTAGTGGTTAAGTGAGCGTGCTCCACTGCTGGCGGCCCGGGTTCGGATCCCGGGCGCGCACCGACGCGCTGCTTCTCCAGCCATGCTGAGGCCGCGTCCCACATACAGCAACTAGAAGGATGTGCAGCTATGACACACAACTATCTACTGGGGCTTTGGGGGGAAAAATAAATAAATAAAATCTTTAAAGTCAGCAAATACAGAGACATACAAAATTTTTTACATAAAGCATCATATTGTATGAGAATGTTCCTTTGACAGTATCACAAAAGAAGGGCAGAGAAAATCCTATAATGTATAACAAACTATAATTTTTAAATGAAAACTTCTGTTATATAAGGTACAGATTGCTCTCATGAGGTCTATGCAAAATAAAGTGGTTTATAGCAGAAATCCAGATCAGGAAAAAACCCTGATTTTATTAAAAAAATGAATATCTTACTAATTTTGAATGTTGATGCTATAATTGATTCTAGAATCAGTATCAGACACTTAATTGACATCCTATCTTCACGGATATAAGTTCAGGACGTGAACTGTATTTATCTTTTGGAAATTTAGGTTACGAAAATTTAGTATTCTCTTTGCTTAATTACCTTAGATTCCCACACTTGATATGAAGCTTTGTGTACTATAAAAAAATGTAAATAGCAGAAAAATCAAACGCAGTACTGAAATTAGATACTCAGCCCACATAAAATATCCATGTACCCCCAAATGTTAAGAGTGAGGTTCCTGATTAAATCTTTTAGATGAGTAATCTAACCCTCTAGTGGATTCACTTCGTATCATCTGGTGTTACACTGTACCTCGTATTTCTTCAGAAAACACATTTGGACTTTTTGACCATTTCAAAGACACTGCTAAACATGTACCAAGACATCTATAGTGTCTCCTTAGTTAACAATTAGCGGCATTCAAGAAATGATAATCAACTATTTTTACTAAAACATTTGCACAGCATGGAAGAAATACACCAACCTTTAGCACATTCAAGAAGTATTCAAAAAATAAAGTATATAAAATGTAGAATTTGTGCAAATAAAATTAAAGCAAGCCTTCAGGCAAAAAGTGTCACCATATAGAGAGTAGGGCAAAGTACTCCGGGAAAAAATAATTAGTTCTATTACAATGAATTTCACATCAGTCAATAAATGTGTTTAAAACCATAACACAGTCCTTGCTAACAATGTAATCTGGGATTTTTAATTTTATTATTTAATTTTATTCTGATATTAAAAAGTGTTAACTCATTAAGAACTTAACTGAGAAACTGTTCTAGAAATGCAAAGTTAACACCTCAAGTCAAAGAAACGTACACACACCAAAAAACTATGATATTTATAGGAACATAAATTATTAAAAGTTAGCTACTTTTCCAGATATGATAGAAAAAAAAGAGGGAGTTGACCATATGTTCAAAATATTTTTATAGAAAGAAAATTTTAACTTTTGGATCTATGGTGGATAACCTAAACAAAAAGTGGAGCCTAACTTCCTTATTGCACAGAACTGTGTGTTTTCCATTCCCCTCTTCTTAGAACACTTACTTTATAAATCAATAGTTTGCCAGGCTCATTAATTTTTTTTAATACTGCTTAGGTACATACATGTACATTTTAAAAATTCTGTAAACAGTATTAAGGAAAACCAGTACCATTTCACTTAGGTCTTACGTAGTACAGTGAGTCAACTTCACAGTGAAATGAGTATGAGAGGTCAATGTGAATACAAAAGCAAGACTACTACAAACCGAAGTTTTCTTTTGGGGATTTTTTTTTTTATGATCAATTCCAAACACACAGTACAGGGAAGATGAAATGAGTAAGAAAAAAATCATATTTTATTTCCCCATTAACTTCAAGCCATGTTATTCAAAATGTGTTTCTTGGCCAGATCACCAATCCCAGCCACTGCCTTAGTTCACATGTTCACTAAGAAAATAGTCAAGTAACAGAAATCCACTGTCAGACGCTGTCTAAAGAGAACAGCTACATTGCTGTATATAATTTATTAACTTAGTAGTTTAGTCTCTCAATGTTTAGCAAGTTTGGTAAAAATTACTATTCCCATTGGTGTATAGTGACATTAATATAAATGCATAATTTTAAAGTCAACATTCCTTTCACTGTGAACATAAAACTTCTTAAAAGATAGCTGTGGGTTGGGGTAAAGTAATGACCAGCTGCTGGGACAGCACTGTTCAAAGCCAAATGTACTGGCAGGCTTGGGAAGGCATAAATATATATACACACTCTCAGTATGCTACTATTTCCCACATTTTTGCTGTACATACTTGTCATACTTGTCAAAATGAATGTATTTTCATCTTCATTTCAAAATAATCCTCTTAAATGAAAAAGAAGTTCTCTGTTCACTCCGTTCAAGAGATGGTTTAAATATTTTCTTCATTACGTGTACAATTTTTTTTACCCTTAGTGCCTCATTACAACCAGTTTAGCAGTAAGACCACCAGTGCTTTGTTAAAAATTGAATTCAGTAGATTGTAAGATTATAAAATCTGCAGTTGAATCCTTAAGACATTGAACTATAACAAAGTCCAAAAAATGTATGACCATTCATCAACACCCTTGGAACCTGTGAATTATTGCAAAAAATCTCACATGTGCAGGTAATTCAAACAAACTTTATGGGGAGGGGGTGTAAAATAAATACTACAATATTTTTCAACTCTATTTAAATGCTGCCTAGATGGGTAGACGAAAAGATTAACATTACTAACAGGAAGAGTTAAACTATTTTAAAGACTGTTTTCCAAGTAGTTAGAACAATTTTGCAAGACAAAGATAAGCAAGAGCCTATGCCAATACATTTTTCCCGTAGTGTAATGTAATTGTAAATATGAGGTATAATCTGGAAGCAATTAATACAAATATAAATAGGTATAAGCCATCACTACATCACAGTCTGGTGAAAAGCTTCTCAGCTAATGTAGTTTGGGGAGGGAGTTAAGGAAAATGAGAAGGTCAAGACAGGGCAGGTTTCCAGTGGAAACATCATTAAACGCCTTATTATTATCACTTTGTATGTAACAGTCCACTGTTGCAGAAAGGTAAATCCTTTCCAAGTATGCTGGTCTAGAATATACTTTATGTAGCATAATAGATTTAAGTATTAAACACTTCATTTGCATTTATACTTGGATATACACATAATCATATATGTATATCAAAAACTATGAACATAATTTTAAAACACTTTTATCTCATTTTTGAAAAGTTAACAGTTAAGACTGAACTATGTACTACAGAATTTTCTAGAATATCTAAACTCAGGGGTAAAACCAAAACATTATTTCTTTATTAAATGGTTTGTGCAAAACCTCAAGCTCACTCATCTTTTTTATAGATGGGTTTATTTGATGAGGATTGTGATCCAATGATTGTTTAGCAGCAATTTTACCAAACTGTAAATTCTTTTATTAACAGGCATTATAAACAGTAATACTAATCTTATTTAAAAACCATGAATGCCACACCAGTGAATATACAGTTTATGAATAACTTAAAAAGTATTTCCCATTTTAAAAGGCAACACTCAGCATACAAAAACCTATACTAAACAAAGAAGCTATAATATGGATACATGATTGATGTGTCTAAAATGATATATATACAGTACATAATTAATGTTATGTGATCAGTACATTTTTTCTATATGATTCCCTTCATGCTTCACTTTCCCCAGAAACTGAATTCTGAACTTCCTCTTCTAAAATTGGTACAATCAGGTTATCCTTGGACATCAAATTATATTTCATCACAAATTTAGTAAACCGATGACACAAAAATGTTTCATTCTGTAGAGAGGAAGAAAAATATGTTATTTTAATTTACTATCCAAAAAATTTAATTTACTATACAAAAAAACTAGACATAGTATCAATATATATTATTGTCATTCTGATAAGAATGTATCAGGATAATTAGTGAAATATACTTACTTCATATTCATCAAATATCTGCCGGTGATGAAAATAAGCATGTGAAAATATTCTGTAAATCCTACGGCACACTGATCCTAGTTTTGCTACAGATGATTCCTTTATACTAACCCTAGAAAGAGAAAAGAAATCACAGATTCATAGAGCTAGATAGATCACAGGAACATTATAGCCCAATCTCCTCAATTCACAAGTGTGGAAACCAACACCCAGGGAAAATAAGTGACCAGTCCAAGGTCACAGTGCTAGTAAGTAGCAGGGGCAGGACTAGAACTCCTGTTCTTTACTCCTGGGCCAGTGCTCTTTCTACCTAACCACAGTGCCTAAGAAATTCAGTATTTTAGTTTTGAAACTTTGGTAAAGTTTAATGTGATTAAAACAAATCCCTGACAAATCAAAACTTACTAAAACATACTTTTACAACATTAATACTTTGTCCACTAGAGATGATTAAAATTACTGAAAGGAATTATTATTTTATTCCTTAGAACTTGATTCTTCTTCTTTTTTTTTTGATAAATAAAAATTGCCCGCATATTTCTGATGGTCCTTTTTTTGGTGAGGAAGATTCGCCCTGAGCTAATATCCATTGCCAATCTTTCTCTTTTTTTGTTAGAAGAAGATCGGCCCTGAGCTAACATCTGTGCCAATCTTCCTCTTTTTCGTATGTGGATCGTCACCTCAGCATGGCTGACAAGTGGTGTAGGTCCACGCCCGGGAACTGAACTCACGAACCCGGGCAGCCAAAATGGAGCGCACCAAACTTCACCACTATGGCACGCTGCCAGCCCCTCTGACGGTCTTTTTGTTGTGTGTGAGGAAGATCAGCCCTGAGCTAACATCCATGCCAATCCTCCTCTTTTTGCTGAGGAAGACCAGCCCTGAGCTAATATCTATTGCCAATCCTCCTCCTTTTTTTTCCCCCTTTTTCTCCCCAAAGCCCCAGTAGATAGTTGTATGTCATAGTTGCACATCCTTCTAGTTGCTGTATGTGGGATGCCATCTCAGCATGGCTGGACAAGTGGTGCGTTGGTGCGTGCCCGGGATCCGAACCCACGCCGCCAGTAGCAGAGCGCACGCACTTAACCACTAAGCCACAGGGCCGATCCCTGATGGTCTTTTTAAAAAGAATGTATATAGGTTACTGAGGCAAATCCCAGTATTTTTTACATATTTCATATGAGCTTTTTGGAGTTAATGATATTTGGGGGAAAAAAATCTCCAATCTATCCACCTGGTAACAAATATCTTTTTTTTTTTTTTAAAGATTTTATTTATTTATTTTTCCCCCCCAAAGCCCCAGTAGTTAGTTGTATGTCATAGCTGCACATCCTTCTAGTTGCTGTATGTGGGACTCGGCCTCAGGATGGACGGAGAAGTGGTGCCTCGGTGCGCGCCCGGGATCCGAACCCGGGCCACCAGCATTGGAGCGCGTGCACTTAACCACCAAGCCACGGGGCCGGCCCCGGTAACAAATATCTTAATAGAATAAAAAACCAGTCACAGTCACAAACCTCAAAAATAATATATTACAGTATGCACAGGCTTCTTCCCAGATCTTAAAAATCTGTAGGCAAAGATGAGGAATCCTTCAAAAACAAGTAGTCCAACTTAGGAAAGTCTGCTCTTGAGGCATGCTGTCTAAGAGGAGGCTGACTCTATCACAGGAATTCAAGTAAGCAAGTGTATAAATATGCCAACTTTAAAGCATGAGTGGGAGAGCCCTGGAGAATGATGCACAGCAGCGGGGACCACCCTTGACTGAACTGGCCTGTGAGCTCTGGGACCCAAGTCCTGCTGCCTTTAGTTTAACCACAAACCTCATTTCAAAACCTGAATAATTTTGAAGAAGCCAAATATACAACAGCGGGGAAAAAAAAAAAAAGTTTAAAGAATACAATGCATTAGGGCCCGCCCGGTGGCTTAGCGGTTAAGTGCGCGCGCTCCGCTACTGGCGGCCCGGGTTCGGATCCCGGGCACACACCAATGCACTGCTTCTCCAGCCATGCTGAGGCCGCGTCCCACATACAGCAACTAGAAGGATGTGCAACTATGACGTACAACTATCTACTGGGGGGCTTTGGGGGAAAAAAAGGAGGAGGAATGGCAATAGATGTTAGCTCAGAGCCGGTCTTCCTCAGCAAAAACAGAGGAGGATTAGCACGGATGTTAGCTCAGGGCTGATCTTCCTCACAAAAAAAAAAAAAAAAAAGAATACAATGCATGAACCAACAACCTTTTAGTTTTAAAAACATCAATGTTTTAAATTAAATCCAAAAAGTGTAACACCATGTTTAAAAGTTTTGTTTACCTGCTGGGAAAATATTTATTGCTATTCAGAAGGCATGCAGCACCATCAAGTGTGTGTCTAGTATAGTCTATAGCAGGACACTATAAAAGAAAGGATATAAAAATGCATCAACAAAGAGCTCTACCACTTGGATTAGGTATATTTATTATACAGGTGTCTTATTCCAAAATTCTAAGAAAAAAGTCCCTTACAATATCAGAATGACTGTAAAATTCAATATTACATTAATAAATAAGGCTTTATTATCCCCATGAACTATATTATCTGGCTTCTAGAAGATACATGAATCAGTCTACCAATTTCTCACTCCCAGCATTGTACCTAAAGGAAAACAACTTTTAGAGCTGGGAAGAACACTTGATTACCTAAGCTAAGCCTCTGCCTTTACAAATGAGGAAACTGAGGCTGGTCAGTTTGCAGAGCATGCACAGGCTTCTTCCCAGATCTTAAGAATCTGTAGGCAAGGACGAGGAATCCTTCAAAAACAAGCAGTCCAACTTAGGAAAGTCTGCTCTTGAGGCATGCTGTCTAAGAGGAGGCTGACTCCATCACAGAGATTCAAGTAAGCAAGTGTACAAATATCCCAGCTCTAAAGCATGAGCGGGAGAGCCCTGGAGAATGATGCACAGCAGCAGGGACCACCCTTGACTGATGGTAAATGACTTATGCTAGACACAAAGTTAGGAAGAACTCAAGAACCGTAACCAAGATATACTGATTCCTAGTCCACTGACTTATACTTTACCAAGTGGCCCAGAAGCCTCCCTCTCTTCACAAATACCTCCAGGGATCGCTGCCTTCTTACATCCTAGGAAGCATCCCTTATCATGTTCCCTTATTATGTCCTTAGCACCCTCTTAACCAATCTAGGAGCTCTCTGAAGAATTTTCTCCTTGAACCTCCTTTAAAATTTAACATGAAATTTGAAGTTTCTTTATATTTTAACAAACCTGTCTTATTCTATTCCATTTATCAGAAACAATAAAACTTATTGTCTCATGGCAAATCATTATCAAGGAAAAAAACAAAACTGCAAAGTAATTCTCCTCATTTAGTGCTTCTGAGGGCAGACAAGGAGAAGCATCAGAGGAAAGAGAAGTGAGAATGAACCAGGGAATCAACTAGAAGGAAAAAATGAACTAGAGAAAGGAATCAGTGACTCTAGCTCTACCCAGTAATTAGAGTATTTTTTAAGTGTTGAGATTGAAGCCGGTATTTAGAAATGTAAATTAATAACTACTAAATGTGGCTTAGTATAGTGACATGACAAACACATCAAGATTATCTAAACAAAAAAAAAGTATTTTTCTAACTATACATCCATAGGAATTTATGGTTATTGGATTCACTGCCTAAAACAGTACCATGACCAGTAATTATTGAAAAAATTATCTTTCTCCATATATATGATTACAGGTGATCTGGTCAAAAACAAATATCCCAAATCACTGTGTTTCTCATATTGGTCATTTGGGTGTACCATGATTTTGCAACCTTTAAATCAGCACTGTCCAATGGAAACATAATGCAAGCCATGCATTTAATTTTAAATTTTCTAGTAGTGACATTAAAAAAGTTAAAAGAAACAAGTGAAATTAATTTAAATGATATATTTTATTTAACTCTATATAGCCAAAATTATCATTTCAACATATAATTGATATAAAAATTAATGAATTTTGGGGTATTTTTAAATTAAGATATAATTCACATACCATAAAATTTCTCTTTTAAAGTCTACAATTCAGTAGTTTTTACTATATTCAAAAATTGTGAAACCATCACCAACTATACTCCAGAACATTTTTATCACTCCAAAAAGAAACCCAGTACCAGTTAGCAGTCACTTCTCATTCTCTCCTCCCCATAACCCTAAGCAAGATCTAATCTACTTTCCCTCTTGTATGAATTTGCCTATTCTCGATATTTCCTAAAAATGGAATAATACATGGCCTTTTGTGTCACTTAGCATGTTTTCAAGGCTTATCCATAGTGCAGCATGAATCAGTACCTCATTACTTTCTTTTTTTTGATTCAAAACCTTTTTTAGCCTTAATGTTTTTTATACAAAAATGCTGTAAAAATATGTATCTCCCTCTATAGAATTCATTCTTTTTTATGACTGAATCAGTATTCCATTGTATGCATATACCACATTTTTTTTATTTACTCATCAGCTGATGGAAATTGGGTTGTTTCCATTTTTGGCTACTATGAATAATGTGATTGTAAGCTTTAGTGTATAAGTTTTGTGCAGACATATGTTTTCATTCATTTGGGGGTATAAACCTAGGAGTGGAATCACTAAGTCATATGGTAACTCTATGCTTACCACTTTGAGGAACTTCCAAACTGTTTTCCAAACTGGCTACAGTATTTTACAATCCCATCAGCAATGTATGAGGGTTCTGCACATCCTGGCCAAAGTTTGTTATTATCTTTTATATTTTAGTGTTTCTACTGTGTGAAGTGTATGCCATTGTGGGGTGTGTCTTCTTTTTTCAATTTAAAAAAAATTGTGGTAGGGGCCAGCCCAGTGGCATAGCAGTTAAGTGCACGCACTCCACTGCGGCAGCCCGAGGGTTTGCAGGTTCGGATCCCGGGCACGCACTGGCGCACCGCTTGTCAAGCCATGCTGTGGCGGCATCCCATATCAAGTGCAGGAAGATGAGCACGGATGTTAGCCCAGGGCCAATCTTCCTCAGCAAAAAGAGGATGATTGGCATCAGATGTTAGCTCAGGGCTGATCTTCCTCACAAAAAAATTAAAAAAAAAATTGTGGTAAAATATGTAACATAAAATTTGCCATTTTAACTAAAATTCAGTGGCATTAATTACATTCGCTGTTGTGCAACCATCACTACAATCTGTTTCCAACCAAAGGTTTTTCATCTTCCCAAATAGAAACTCTAAAACCCTTAAGCAAAAACTTCCCATGCCCTCCAACTCCTAGCCCCTGGCAACCTCTATTCTACTTTCTGTCTCTGTAAATTTGCCCTTTCTAGATACTTCATATAAGTGGAAACATACAATATCTGTCCTTTTGTGTCTGGCTTCACTCAGCAAAATGCCCTCAAGGTTCAACCATGCTGTAGCATGTATCAGAAACTGATTCCCTTTTAAGACTGAATAATATTCCATTGCATGTGTATACCACATTTTGTTTATCCATTCTCATTGTGGTTTTGATATGCATTTACCTAAAGACTAATGATGTTGAGCATCTTTTCATGTGTTTAGTGGCCATTTGTGTATCTTCTTTAGAGAAATGTCTACTCAAATCCTTTGCTCATTTTTAATTGGGTTGTCTTTTCATTGTTGAATTCTAATAGTTCTTCATGTGTTCTGGCTACTAGACCTTTATCAGAGATATGATTTGCAAAAATATTTTCTCCCATTCTGTGGGATGTCTTTTCACTTTCTTGACAGTGTCCTTTGAAGCACAAAAAATTTTCATTTTGATGAAATCTGATTTATCTGTATTTTCTTCCATTGCTTGTGCTTTTGGTGTCATACCTAACAGATCACTGCCTAGTCCAAGGTCGTGAAGATGTATACCTGTTTTCTTCTAAGAGTTTTATAATTTTAGCTGTTACATCTAGGTCTTTGATCCATTTTGAGCTAATTTTTGTATATGGTGAGGTAGGGGTCTAACTTCATTCTTTTGTATGTAGATATCCAGTTATCTCTTAATGAGATATTTTAAATTGTCTTTTTGTACTAAGTCTTTGAAATTGGTATGTATTTTACACTTAGAGCACATCTCAATTTGGACTACCCACATTAAGTGCTCCATAGCCACATGTGGTTCATGGATACTACTGTATCAGACAGCATAACTTTAGATCTTTAACTGATTTCTGAAATTTTTTTTTGGAGTTGGGGGAATAGTTTTGCCTTGTTTTACCTGCTTCCCTCCACTTCCTCCCAATTAATTCTCAGTTAACTAGTCCTACTTTGCATCATAGGTAACAGCAAAAAGTTGGCAAAATATAGCGGGTTACAAAATAGTAAGTAATGTGTGTTTACAAACTTTTATAAATTATATTTTGCCAAACATATATTAATAATGCTACTACAAGTGATCACAACCTGCATGTGAATGAAAGGGCTAGCAGATAATAACAACTTATAACCTTTGTCACTTAATATCACTATTTGTACAATTAAGTCTATTTGCTGCAATGCCTCTCTTTAATTCTCAAGGACACTGAGTAAATCATCAATAGTACTGAGTACCCTGCCTCTTGCACTTCAGAATCTACCCAGTGCTTTTAACTTATAAGAGCAACTTTCTTAGTGACTAATCTATCAGTTGCTATTATTTCCTGACTGCACAATTATTCCAAAAGAGTTCAAAAAGTGTCCTTTCAAGATTTTCTTTTGCTTGTATTTTTACAATAATCCCATTCCATTAAACTACCCCTTGGAAATTCTACTATCCTCCTCCTTTGACACACAAACAATTCAACGCAGCTGGTTTTCAGCAAGCAATGTTGTAATTTTAAGACTCATTCACAGGACCTAATGCTGATGATTATCCTATCTTTCACTTAATAGTAATCAAGAAAAAAGTGGATGTAACAATGACAATATATATAAATGTGACAATACCTTACAAACTGGAGAGCTTTTCTGCTCTAAAGTGGGAATAACGCATCTTTACTATTTGCCAAAATGAAACTAACCTTGATTCCGTTTCCTAATTGCAATTATCACATCATTCACTATAGGATGTAGCCAATTTCAGTGAATTATCAATGAAAACTGCTAGGTGGATTTTCCAAGATGTAGAATGAAACACAATTGTAACATTGCTTCAATTTATTAACACACAAAAAGTAACACGTGGAAAGAAATCACTCTTCCAAATAAGTACTACTTGCTTAGACTGGTACCAGACATTCCTTATTTTGGAGAATTTACCTTTTTCAAACAAAAGAAACCAGATATTAATATTGTAACTAGAGAGTCATTTGTCTTCAAGCCTTAGAGAACTGTCAATACAATGATCATTTGAAGGTCTATAATTCTACAGAACTGGCCTAACCCAATTATTTTCAATGACTCAGTGTCAAGTAAAAAGTAATTACTATGAGGAGTGACGTCAGCATTATGGTGGAATGAGCTCTCCCCTTAGACTCTCCCCCGGAAGACACAATGAAAAGGACATTCATATACCAACGGAGGACATTCACACAACACAAAAGACGACTGAGAGACCTATACAGCCACAAATCTGAAGACAGAGATGCTGGACCCCCCCGGAGGAAGAGGAATGAGGTAAGGAGATCTCCTCTCCCTCCCAAACAGCAACGACCCTGGGCTCAGGACTGCGGCTCTCAGAGGAGTGGCGGAAGGAGCAGCCCTCTGCAGGAACACCGGCACTCTCCCAGTTCCCTCACGCCCAGGGGAAAGCCCCACACAGAAGTGACTAAGCTATTTCCGGGGTGTCTTGATCAAGCCAGCACCCCAGGAGAGCAGATAGCGAGGGCAGAGCAAGAAGGCCCCCTGGATGGTGCAGGCGAAAAAAAGTACCCCTCTCTCTGCCCGGCACTCTAGCTCAGCTGGTTGGCTAGAGCACCCACGCAAAGGACAGAAAATCAGCAGCTAGGAGCCAGCGAGCCAGAGTCACAGCGGACTCAGAATACACAACTGTTGATGCCCCCCTGCAAGTGGCAGCAGGTGGAAGCTGCAACCAGATACTATCACTATGCAGAGGCACAAATCTACACAAACAGTATTAAAAAATATATTAAAACTCCAGACCAGAAGGAAAATGACAAGCACGCAGAAATCAATCCTAAAGGCACAGAAGTTTATAATCTAAATGAGAGAGAATTCAAAATAACTATCACAAAAAAACTCAATGAGTTACACAAGAAAATAGAGATAGTTCAATGATATCAGGAACTTCTTCAAAAAGAGACTGAAACTATAAAGAAAAACCAATCAGAAACACTGGAGACGAAAAACACAATGGATGAGATAAGGAAAAATCTGGAATCTTTGAACAACTGAGCTGATATTATGTAGGACAGAATTAGCAGCTTGGAGGACAGAAATATAGACATGCTTCAGATGGAGAAGGAGAGAGAACTAAAACTAAAAAGAAGTATAGATATTCTCTGAGAACTATCCAACTCAATTAGGAAATGCAACATAAGGATTATAGGTATTCGAGAGGGAAAAGGGAAGGAGAATGGAACAGAAAGCTTGTTCAAAGAAATAACAGCGGAGAACTTCCCAAACCTGGAGAAGGAGCTGGAAATAAAAGTTGCAGAAGCCAAAAGAACTCCTAAATACATCAATGTAAAAAGGCCTTTTTCAAGGTATATAGTAGTAAGGCTGGCAAAAGTTAATGACAAAGAAAAAAATATTGAGGGCAGCAAGCCAGAATAAAATAACTTACAAAGGAATCCCTATAAGGCTTTCAGCAGATTTCTCAGCAGAAACCTTACAGGTCAGGAAAGAGTGGAATGATATATTCAAAATTCCAAAAGACAAAAACTTTCAGCCAAGAATACTCTAAACAGCGAAAATATCCTTCAGATGTGATGGAGAAATAAAAACTTCCCCAGATAAACAAAAACTAAGGGAGTTCAGTGCCACAAGACCCCATCTACAAGAAATGCTTAAGAAGGTCCTCACACCTTAAAAAAAAAAAAGAAAGGGGTTACAAAGCTTTGAGCAAGGAGACAAATAGGTAGACAAAATTAGAAAATCACAGCTCTCTATCAGAACAGCTTAGCAAACATTTAATTATAACATTAAAGATAAAGCAAACAAAAACATCAAAAATAAATATAGTCTTGTCATTTTAACGACAAACTCACAACATGAGATGGAATAAG
The DNA here is from genome assembly GCF_057802395.1 of Ceratotherium simum simum. NCBI lineage: Eukaryota > Metazoa > Chordata > Mammalia > Perissodactyla > Rhinocerotidae > Ceratotherium > Ceratotherium simum. The sequence goes on along the minus strand of NC_141908.1, from coordinate 73,921,785 downwards.
TTGTGACAATAATAACTTAGAAGGGGAAAAGGAAAGGGATGGAATTGGCTTAGTCTAAGGAAATAAGAGGCTATCAGAAAATGGACTATCTCATATATGAGATTTTTTATACAAACCTCATGGTAACCACTAAACAAATAATCAGAACAGAGACACAAATGATAAATAAAGAGAAAAGTAAGAAAACCATCATACAGAAATACCAAACTGAATTGGTAGTCTGAAATACATGGCAAGAGAAATTAAGGAAATGCAGAAGAACTGGAAAATGAGTGATAAAACGGTGGCATTAAGCCCTTATGTATCAACAATCACTCTAAATGTAAATGAATTGAATTCTCCAATCAAAAGACACAGAGTAGTAGGATGGATTAAAAAACAAGACCCAACAATATGCTGCCTCCAGGAAACACATCTCGGATCTAAAGACAAACACAGACTCAGAGTGAAGGGATGGAAGATGATACTCCAAGATAATGGCAAACAAAAGACAGATGTTGCCATACTTATATCAGGCAAAGTAGACTTCAAGATAAAACTTTTAATGAGAGACAAAGAGGGTCAGTATATAAGGATAAAAGGGACACTCCACAAAGAAGACGTAACACTCATAAAGATATATGCACCCAACACAGGAGCACCAAAGTACATAAAGCAACTATTAACAAACCCAAAAGGAGATATTAATGACAACACAATAATAGTAGGGAACCATAACACCCCACTTACATTAATGGATAGATCATCCAGACAGAAAGTCAACAAGGAAATAGTGGATTTAAACAAAAAACTAGACCAGATGGACTTACCAGATATATGTAGAACATTCCATCCAAAAACAGCAAAATACACATTCTTCTCAAGTGCACACAGAACATTCTCAAGGAGACCATATGTTGGGAAACAAGGCAAGCCTCAATAAATTTAAGAAGACTGAAATCATATCAGGTATCTTTTCTGACCACAATGCTATGAAACTAGAAATCAACTACAAGAAAAATGCTGGGAAAGTGAGAAAGATGTGGAGACTAAACAATATGCTACTGAACAACCAATGGATCACTGAAGAAATTAAAGGAGAAATCAAAAAATATCTAGAGACAGGGGCCGGCCCGGTGGCATAAGCAGTTAAGTGCGCGCACTCTGCTGCAGCGGCCCGAGGTTCGCTCGGTCGCATCCTGGGCACGCACCGACGCACTGCTAGTAGAGCCATGCTGTGCCAGCATCCCATACGGAGTGGAGGAAGATGGGCATGGATGTTAGCTCAGGGCCAATCTTCCTCAGCAAAAAGAGGAGGTTTGGCATCAGACGTTAGCTCAGTGCTGATCTTCCTCAGAAAAAAAAATATATATATATCTGGAGACAAATGAAAACGAAAATACACCATACCAACTCATACGGGACGCAGCAAAAGCAGTCCTAAGAGGGAAATTCATAGAAATACAGGACCACCTTAAGAAACGAAAAATCTCAAATAAGCAATCTTAAACTACACCTAACAGAATTAGAAAAAGAAGAATAAACAAAGCCCCAAGTCAGCAGAAGAAGGGAAATAATAAAAATTAGAGCAGAAATAAATGAAACTGAAACAAACCAAAAAAAAAACAGTAGAAAGCATCAATGAAACAAAGAGCTGGTTCTTTGAGAAGATAAACGAAATTGACAAACCCTTAGCCAGACTCACTAAGGAAAAAAGAGAGGAGGCCCAAATAAATTAAATTAGAAATGAAAGAGGAGAAATTACAATGGACACCACAGAAATACAAAGGTTTTTAAGAGAATACTACGAAAAACTATATGCCAACAAACTGGATAATCTAGAAGAAATGGACAAATTCTTAGAATCATACAACCTCCCTAAACTGAATCAAGAAGAAACAGAGAATCTGAATAGACCAATCACAAGCAAAGAGATTGAAACACTAATCAAAAACCTCCCAAAAATAAAAGTCCAGGACCAGATGGCTTCTCTGGAGAATTCTACCAAACATTCAGAAAAGATTGAACACATATTCTTCTCAAACCATTTCAAAAAATCGAGAAAGACGGAACACTTCCTAACACATTCTACGAGGCCAACATCACCCTAATACCAAAGCCAGACAAGGACACCACAAAGAAGGAAAATTACAGGCGCATATTGCTGATGAACATAGATGCAAAAATCCTCAACAAAATATTGGCAAAATGAATACAGCAATACATTAAAAAGATCATACACCATGATCAAGTGGGATTTATACCAGGGACAGAGGGATGGTTCAACAACCGCAAATCAATCAATGTGATACACCACGTGAACAAAATGAGGAACAAAAACTACATGATCATCTCAATAGAGGCAGAGAAAGCATTTGACAAGATCCAATATCCTTTCATGATAAAAAACTCTCAATAAAATGGGTATAGACGGAAAGTACCTCAATATAATAAAGGCTGTATATGACAAACCCACAGCCAACACCATACTCAATGGGGAAAAACTGAACGCCATCCTTCTGAGAACAGGAACAAGACAAGGGTGCCCACTCTCGCCACTCTTATTCAACATAGTACTGGAGTTTTTGGCCACAGCAACTAGGCAAGAAAAAGAAATAAAAGGAATCCAAATAGGCAATGAAGAAGTGAAACTCTCGCTGTTTGCAGATGAAATGATTTTATATATAGAACAGCCTCAAGAATCCATTGGAAAACTATTAGAAGTAATCAACAACTACAGCAAAGTTGCAGGGTACACAATCAACTTACAAAAATCAGTTCCATTTCTACACACTAATAACAAACTTACAGAAAGAGAACTCAAGAATATCATCCCATTTACAATCACAACAAAAAAAATAAAATATCTAGGAATAAATTTAACCAAAGAGATGAAAAACCTATACAATGAAAACCATAAGACATTATTAAAAGAAATTGATAATGACATAAAGAAACGGAAAGATATTCCATGCACATGGATCAGAAAAATAATCAAAGTTAAATGTCCCTACTACCTAAAGCAATCTACAGACTCAATGCAATCCCAATGACACTCTTCACAGAAACAGAATAAAGAATCCTAAAATTCACATGGGGCAACAAAAGACCCTGAATAGCTAAAGCAATATTGAAAAAAAAAAACAAAGCTGGAGGCATCACAATCCCTGACTTCAAAATATACTACAAAGCTACAGTAATCAAAACAGCATGGTACTGGTACAAAAACAGACACACAGATCAATGGAACAGAATTGAAAAGCCAGAAATGAAACCACACATCTATGGAGAGCTAATCTTCAAAAAAGAAGCTAAGAATATACAAGGGATAAAGGAAAGTCTCTTCAATAAATGGTGCTGGGAAAACTGGACAGCCACATGCAAAAGAATGAAAGTAGACCATTATCTTTCACCATACACAAAAATTAACGCAAAATGGATCAAAGACTTGAAGGTAAGACCTGAAACCACAAAACTCCTAGAAGAAAATACAGGCAGTACACTCTTTGACATTGGTCTCAGCGGGATCTTCTCGAATTCCATGTCTACTCGGACAAGGGAAACAAAATAAAAAATAAACAAGTGGGACCTTATCAGACTAAAGAGCTTCTGCAAGGCAAAGGAAACCAGGATCAAAATGAAAAGACAACCCACCAACTGGGAGAAAATATTTGCAAATCATATATCCGACAAGGGGTTAATCTCCATAATACATAAAGAACTCACACAACTGAACAAAAAAACAAACAACCTGATCAAAAAATAGGCAGAGGATATGAACTGACATTTTTCCAAAGAAGATATACAGACGGCCAATAGGCACATAAAAAGATGTTCAACATCACTAATCATCAGGGAAATGCAAATCAAAACTATACTAAGATATCACCTTACACCCATTAGAATGGCTATAATCACCAAGACAAAAAATAACAAATGTTGGAGAGGTTGTGGAGAAAAAGGAACCCTCATACACTGCTGGTGGGAATGCAAACTGGTATAGCCACTATGGAAAACAGTATGGAGATTTCTCAAAAAATTAAAAATAGAAATACCATATGACTCAGCTATCCCACTGCTGGGTATTTCTTGAAATCAACAATTCAAAGAGACTTATGCACCCCTATGTTCATTGCAGCATTATTCACTATAGCCAAGAAGTGGAAGCAACCCAACTACCTATCAACTCATGACTGGATAAAGAAAATGTGATGTGTGTGTGTGTATATACACACACACAATGGAATACTACTCAACCATAAAAAAAAACACAAAAATCGTCCCATTCACAACAACATGGATGGACCTTGAGCGTATTATGTTAAGCAAAATAAGCCAAGCAAAATAAGAGAAAGACAAAACACGGTACGAATTCACTCATATGTGGAAGATAAACTAACACACGGACAGAGAGAACAGTTTAGTGGTTACCAGGGTGAAGGGGGTTGGAGAGTGGGCACAAGTGGTGAAGGGGTGCATCTATATGGACAAAAAATAACGTACAACTGAAATTTTACAATGTTATAAACTATTATGACCTCAATAAAAAAAAAGTAATTACTACAGATTAAAAAGGAATGTAGATCAAGGGAAATACAATGCATAACTTAAACAAGTCAGATGTAATAGACATTTTTTAAATAACTAAGGAAAAATGAAAATGTACTGGGTATCAGATAATATTAAGAAATTATTTAAAACAAAAAATTTCTATAAACAACTGCTACTTCCTATACTCTCACCTTGACAAAAACTAAATGAGGAGAAAACAACATGAGTAATTTTTTCAATGTAGGACCAATTATGGAGAGGAAAATCATTATGGTGGGTTTCAAATAAATAGTAAGAAATATTAATGAAATGTAGAGAGAAAATATTAATCTATAAAGTTAAAAAGATCAAAAGTAACATTTCTACTTAATAGACTAAGCATCAACTAGTAATCACTAACAGTTATTCCTATCAAAATATATTATGACTAAACCAAAAATTTAAACACGTTATCATCCATTACACATTAGATATCAGCCTGATGTGACAGATGTTATTCTGTGATAGCCAGTGAGTTCTAGCCCATGCAACTGCCAAATTATGAAAAATGATACTAATCATAAGAAATTCTAAAATAGCACTGTGGCAATAACCTTGCAGCAAAGAACTGTAAACCAAATGGCAAAATAAACAGTGAACTAAAAACTCTAAAAATTTATCTACCATTGTCTTGGAGAGATTTAGGTCATGATAATTGTATTAGTCATTCTATTTCACAAATTCTCACCTCTTTTGGAGTTTTATGGGCTGCACAAAGAAAAATCCATTGTTCGGTTGCTGTCATCTGAGTACATGTATCTGGATGGCATTCACTCTGTTAACAACAGTTACATTTCTTAATATGTAAAATAATAATGAAAAAGTTTACTATTTGGGTTATTACATTTGCATGTAAAATTCTAGAATAATTAGAAATTTTGCCTTTGTAAGCACATTAAGTTACAAAAACAGGAAAAAAATCAAAACTTTCAATTATAGTTTTAATTTAAAGAAAATAAATTACCTGAAGTTTGACAGCAAGTCCATTTAGCTCAAGACAGAATTGCCTAAAAATGCAAATACATAAATGAAAAGTCTTATCTATTCTCCACGTTATTTTTAGAATATTAATTGTAAAAACAGAATCCCATTAGGACCATCCTTCCTCCCTCATCACTATTAGCAACACCACCTGAATGTACGTGGCACATTTTGTAAAAAGACATACAGATTAATAAACAAAACCCAGAACTAATGACCTTAGTAGTGTTCCATATTAGAGTTGATCAATTTTATACACTGGACACTGGTGCAATTTTTCTGAGAAGTAATTTGGAAATATTTACCAAGACCCTTAGGAAGTGTATATTTTTTGACTAAGCCATCTCCCAAGAATCTATTCTAATGCAATAATCAGAACTGCATGCAGATACACTATGTACAAAGAAGTTCACAGGACTACATATATATATAAGAAAATTGTTTTTGAAACATTCTAAATGATTAGCAATTGGAGAGTAGTAAAATGCTGGTATATACCTAAACATACAAAGGATATATGTTTATATGCACAGTAAGATTCCAGTTATGTAAAAAATTGTGTGTGTGTATATCTATATATAAACAGATACAGAGAAAAAAGACTAAATGTTTTATACTCCTATATATTTTACAAGTTTTGTTTTGATTACAAACGATATGTTCCTTATAAAAACTTCAAACATGTCCAAATATATAATGTAAAAGAAGAAAGTACTCCATAATTTCACCACCTCTTCCCAAAAGATAATTAGCATTTACATGCAAATTTGATTTTCTATGCACAGATTAAAATATATTGGGATCACATCATACACAATTTTGTAACTTGCTTTTTTGTCACTTAATAGATCTTGGGCATTTTTTCATGATATATTTTCCTCCTAAAATTGCCAAACTGAGAATTATCAAGCGTAGAACAACGCTTGGAACATAGTAAGTGCTCAAAAAATATTTTTGAATAAATGAAGAATGGAAGAAATTACATGACATTGAGATCATCATTTTTAGACAGACTTGTTATCTGATATGAAAAGGCAATTAATCCTCTATGTCACAAAGATAACTTACTTTGTAGCTGTCAAAATACTGAATGTATTCCCCCTAAAAATCCTATCAAATTAATCACTACAACGTTTCCCCATCAAATAAATGAGAACACTTTGGTTCCCTAAAAATGCAAAGCTAAAACCTACATCATTAGAACATAAAAGAGAGTCCCAAAAGGAAAAAAAAAAAAAACTGCACATATATGAAAGAAAAACTATATTCATTTATTTACTTATCTATTTAAAGTACATTACAATAGAAGAAAGCAAATAAAAAGACAAGGGTCAAATTTTCAGTTGTGTATAATTTTCTTTCCAGGTGCCTAATAATGCTTTTCTTAGATTACAAAAATAACACTATTTCTGAATCACCACATCACCCTCTACTGCCCCATATCTACAGGCTGCATATTATGTTTTTATTTTTTTTTTGAGGAAGACTGGCCCTGCACTAACATCTGTTGCCAATCTTCCTCTTTTCTTTTCTTTTTTCTCCCCAAAGCCCCAGTACATAGTTGTGTATCATGGTTGTTGAGGTACAGCTCTTCTACATGGGACGCCGCCTCAGCATAGCTCGATGACCAGTGAGTAGGTCCGTGCCCAGGATTCAAACCAGCGAACCCTGGGGCCGCCAAAGCGGAACATGCAAACTTAACTGCTGCGCCACCAGGCCAGCCCCCGTTACATGTTTTTGAGTTGTTTTCCACTAAAGAAAGACAGGTGGGGCTAAACAAGTTTCTTGTCTAGTCCAACCCACTTATGGCCAATAGCAAAATTAAGCCACCTGATTTGGCAGTATTATGAGTAAAATCTGTGGCGAACAGTGCAATCATATTCAAGTTAATTCAACACACGGCTAATACATATAGTTCTGCGGCTGAAGAGACAAGTCAGAGCTGAAATCCAGCCTACACTCTCTAGTCACTAAGCCATGCGTCCTGGCACGGGACTGCATCCACTAAGAGAAAAGGGCGTCTTTTCCCAATTACAAAGATTCAGTACAGACTAGTCGGAGAGTTGACTGAAGTCATGACCCAATTCCCATTAACATCATAATATAATCAACTGCATTAACCAATAACGGCAAGTATTAAGCCTCAAATCAATAATATCAAGTACATGCAAAAAACCAAAAGGCTACTTTTGAAACTCTTCTTGGTCAACTACAAAGATGTATACACTATGACAAAGAGACAAAAGAATATATATGTGATATATAATACGTAAATACAAAACAAAACAAGGGCCGGCCCTGTGGCTTGGTGGTTAAGTGCGCGCGCTGCAATGCTGGTGGCCCGGGTTCGGATCCCGGGTGTGCATCGAGGCACCACTTCTCCGTCCATCCTGAGGCCGAGTCCCACATACAGCAACTAGAAGGATGTACAGCTATGACATACAACTATCTACTGGGGCTTTGGGGGGAAAAAATAAAATAAATAAAATCTTTAAAAAAAAAAAAAAAAAAAAAAAAAAAAAACAAAAAGTGGCTAATATTCAGAAAAAACATCAAAAGTAAAAACAATAGCACCAAGACAAATGGAATATGCATGAGAAAGATTTTGTAAGTTTTGCATAATGCATATTTCATAGTCTAAGTTAAGTAGGGTGGAAAAGCTTCTCTTAGATCTGAAATAAAAACCTTGTAAACTGAAATCAGCCCTCACTTGTTAGAAATTATGCTTGCAGTAAAAAAAATTCTTGCTTATTTTCCTCATTAATCCCAACAGAAAAGTAGTATTATCAAAGCTGATTAAAATAAGGCAGAGGATATATCATACTAAAGTGCTCTTTACCTTGATTTATAAGAATAGGAAAATATCTACATACTCATACTTTCAATTATCATGCTTTGAGATGCATTAAAAAAACTAGATTATGGGCCAGCCCCATGGCTTAGCAGTTAAGTGCGTGCGCTCCGCTGCTGGTGGCTCGGGTTCAGATCCCGGGCACGCACCGACGCACCCCTTCTCTGGCCATGCTGAGGCGGCGTCCCACATACAGCAACTAGAAGGATGTGCAACTATGACATACAACTATCTACTGGGGCTTTGGGGGACAAAAAAGGAGGAGGATTGGCAATAGATGTTAGCTCAGAGCCGGTCTTCCTCAGCAAAAAGAGGAGGATTAGCATGGATGTTAGCTCAGGGCTGATCTTCCTCACAAAAAAAAAAAAAAAACAAAACCTAGATCAAGTAGTCAAGCGATTTGTCCAAGAAACTGGCAGAGTACAAAGAAGTCTTAGCATCCTGAAACTGCTGAAATGTTATGACAAGACATTATGTCTTAGCAATATCTAGACAACAAGCCTGCAGCATCCAAAAAGAAAAAAGTGCCTTGTCTACAATTTGAGGCATTCATCACAGGAAATGTGGTCTAATTTATTCAGGGAAAGTCATATTTCTACTCCAGTTATTATTTAAAAATCCACTCAAAAGTAACAAACCCTGATGAACATATATCTCATACTGCATTCTCTACATTTACCTTATCAACTCTTCCCAGCTCCCAATTACACTTTAAAGTTTATAACTTCAAGAAACAACATAGTAACTTTAGGACATAGCTACTTCTAAAGTTAACTCTAGTTAACTAGTCATTCACTAGTCATCAATTTTCTCATTCAAGGGATATTATGAAAAGTTCCAAAACTCCTTACTTCAGGATTACAATTAATCTCTATTTACCAAAGGGAAGACTGGAAGTTCACAGTAGTTAATAGATAACTCATCAGATACCACATATAGACTAGGACCTTGATATAATCCTCTATAGAGAAATAAAGTTATTCATGAGTGGGTAAATGGAAATAATGCATTTGTGGTTAAAGAATATGATTAAGGAAAACTGTGTAAAAAGATAGTAAGGCCCAAATCCATAAATGTAGAAAATAATCAGCAAATAACAAAGTGGCAAACTTTACAACATGGAAAACACTAAAGCTTTAGAATTTGGTTTTCTGGTCTGCAGTTACATAATTATTTTATTTATGATTCATAATCATCATTAACATTAAAGGTTATTTTTACTAATAGAAGTACTATAACTATTTTGATATATCATAAGAACCTACCTTAAATGTTCATACTTCCATACACCTTCATCTTGGCCTTCAGGTGGTTCAAGAATTTTGTCAATATTGGAACAATCTGCTCTTATGTTCTGTTGAATATACTATAAACAAAGATGTTCTTATAGTTAATTAAAATATTACACTACATGGTAAATCTTACGTTAAATATATATAATTTTTTAATACATAACCGCTCTTGTGGTTCAACTTTTGGGTTATACACAAAATAGGAAACCAAGTACAGAATCATAATGAGTAATTCAGAAGAAGAGGTAACCCTTGCCTATTCTTCTCCAGTTCAACTTCTTTGGGATAGGATCTACTACATTAAGTGCAGATATGGTATTTACCAGGACTGGAATAGGGATCAAAACTCCAAACCACAATTTTCATATGAACATAAAATATAGACAATGTATAAATACAACTGGTACATATTATATTATTCCATTAATATGAAGTATCTAGAAAGGTAAATCTACAGAGACAGAAAACAGATTAGTAGTTGCCTAGGACTGGGGGACGAAGGGGAGACAAAGGAGAATGGAGATTAACTGCTGATAGGGATGAGGTTTCTTTTATGGGGAATGAGGATGTTCTAAAATTTGATTGTGGTGATCGTTGTACAACCCTGTGAATATACTAAAAACCAGTGAATTGTATATTTCAAATGAGTGATTTCTATGGTATATTAATTATGTCCAATAAAGTTGTTTAAAAAAAATGACTAGCAGAAAAACTAAGTTAAAAAAAAAAAAAGGTAGGGAGGTTCACTTTCAATTTAAATAAAATAAAATTAAATAAAACTTCAAATCTCAGATCTTTTAATGCTTCATTCACTCTACGATTTAAATCCCTGAAATTTGAATAGGCTAGATTAGATTAAAATGCCTGATTACAGAGGCTTAGTTAATTAGTTGATTACAGGGCCTTCTTAAACCAACCTGTTTTGCCTCTTTTCAGACAAGCTTTCTTGAATATCACTCTCATGTCAAAAGCTTCCTCAAAAGCTTTTAATAACTTCCTAATTTCTATTTAAATGACTCCTCATTTTCTGACCCTATCCTAATGTTCCAAAGTTTTGCATGGAATTGATTCTCTCTCTCTTCAAACAGATACAGCTAAATTCTATACCTCTTCCACTGACTACCACAAATTCCACACCACAATTTTTTTCAAATTCCTCCTCCCCCAACACACTCAAGTCTTCCCTGATTATTCCATACCTCATACAACTTCCTCTGATTTCCTACCACATCTGTCATCTGTATAATCTAAATTAGCAATTTGTCTACTCACAATTATTTTTCCTGCTCCCATTATACCTCCTACAGAACACTAAAAAGCATTTATTTCACACTTAATAAACAGCACTTACTTATTTTCATGTGTCTCCCTCAAATAAAAAATGCAGACAGTTTTGTTTTGAATTTTAGTATTAGCACCCAGCACATAGGAGGTTTTTCATAAATGTTTAATGACTTCCCTAAACTACATTACTTACAGTCAAGGATGAAGAACAGTAATTACCTGAAATGTTACAGCTATGGAGGGTTAGAAAATTTACCAAAAATGGAGGGTAGACTCTGATTCTTTTGCATTCTTTGGTGATCCCAAAACCAGTTTGTTAATTAGGCACATGAAAATATATTCTCTGCAAAATGGTTTGCTCATAATCAATATTAATTCTTTAACCACGTATCTGGTAACCAAATTTAATTATGAAAATTTTATTGTAAGTAGAGTTACAAGTTGTCAATTTTTAAGGAATCTGGAATCCATTATTAATGATAGTTTATGTAAAACATAAAAAAAGAGAACAGAAGAAATCCTTAACTTAGAAATAAAACAAAAAGGTCATTTTGTTTTCTGAACTCAGTCCTCCATACTTTTACGCAAACAGAAGCAGCTATTATTATAAAATGAGCTAAGAAAAATAAATGTCCTGGGCCGGCCCCGTGGCTTAGTGGTTAAGTGCGCACGCTCCGCTGCTGGCGGCCCAGGTTCGGATCCCAGCACGCACCGACGCACCGCTTCTCCGGACATGCTGAGGCCGCGTCCCACATACAGCAACTAGAAGGATGTGCAGCTATGACATACAACTATCTACTGGGGCTTTGGGGAAAAAAATAAAATAAAAATAAAAAAAAAAAAGAAAAAGAAATGTCCTAATGCTCACTGAATATAACTTTTGCTGTATGGAAATTTTTACACTGTTTCTGAGTTTATATGAGCAATTTCTGTTCAGTTGATAATTTATTTTTATCTTCACAAATATCTGAAAACTAAAGGTTTACAAACTGCAACATGTTTCTCTACTGTCACACATCATAATGTGATGTAAATATAAACTAGGATTAACTGCTTCATGTGCAGCACTAAACAAATATGAAATAGGAAAAAAGCAAGAATAGCTCTATCATGAAAAGCTGGAATATTCTTAAGTACCTTATCAACGTTATCTGTAATATGTCGCTTATTTAGTAATTCAGTTAAATGGGAAAGCAGTACCATTACTTCTTACAACTTTTACTGGTGAATTTTAATGTTAAGAGTTTTTGAAACTGAACAAATTGAACAACTATTATTTAAGAAATCGGTTTTGAAATCTTTAAGAAATTCTACAGAAAAATCCAGAAGAACCTCATAAGAATGGTGTTTTTTATGCTTCTAAGAAATTTAAAGTCCTAACTTACTACCATTTCTTGAAGAGAATCTTTTTCAGTGAGCTTCCAAAGACATTACCATTTCTACCTGACACTACCACCACCTGATCAAGCTCTACTAACATTTCAGACACTATCAGCATGTACTCACTTCCCAGGCCTTTCAAGTCTTCTCAGTACAGGAATATACTATACCAGATTTTAGACTAAGTCAAAACAAAGGCATGAAATCTTTCCCCCTTCTGTTATGAAAAAGGTAGAAATATATATTCCTAGTGACTTATTCCTATGGGCTATAATTATTACTAATTATAATGATCTAGTACTGTATTTTATATAAGACTTTTCCTAAAGCAGTTTTTAGAAATCATTTGGGAAGAGTAAAATACATAGCAATAAAACATCATGCAAAAGCATTTTATTGTTTCCAGTTTGGGGCAAGATGGAGTAAACACATCAACTTTTCTCTCCCACTGAACGAAACTCTAAAATCTGGACAGAATGCATGGTGCAGCTCTTTGAGGTCTCTGTAAAGCAAATATCAGAAAGAGGAGCAGGAAAGAACACCAGAATTCGAAGTACCACTGAACCGGCAGTGAGTCTGCCATGTTCTTTTCCTCCCCGGCATCCTGGCCTGAACTCAATTCAGGATGAAATCCAAAAATGAGTACTGTTGGTGCTGATAGAGAGATTCAGGAGAAACTATTTAGCTTTGGCTCAAGGAGTGGAAAAAGGCACTCCTAAAGCTCAAAGAGAATGGAAGAAATCCCGTGTTTTTTTCTCTCTCCCTTTGCTCCATTCTTTCATAGCCTGAGACGATTCCACAGTGGCAGCAAAAGCAGCTGGCAACAGAACAATGCAAGTGACAAAATTCTGAGGAAGAGAACCCTTCCTCTCCATTTGGTGGTGGGATCAAACCCTGTTTCTTTTTCTCTCTTTGCCTTCCCATAACTGTAGCACAATTCCAGTAAGTGGCTTCTGGCCAGAGGACCAAAGAAGTGGGCCCCAGGGAACTAGAAAGTATCGGAGAGAGAGAAGCTCAGAAAAGTGACCCCATAAAGCTATTTATGAACTCCTGCGCTCAACCCTGATCTATGCATGTATGCATGCATAGATCTGGTCCTAATTAGCATATGATAGACTTTGAGAACTGAGCTAATGGATGTATCTCCACCCAGGGTGACCATGAGTTGGTGCGCACACGGGAGAGATTCAAGGAGTAGCACAAAGGCTTTGAAAACTGAACCAACACTGGAACCTGAGTTTGGTTGGGACTTGCAACCTGTATCTAACCAGGTCAAATGCCTACTAAAGCAAAAATATCAACGTTCTCCATGCAATTAAATAAGACCACTGTCTCAAAATAATATTCAAAATGTCCAGGATACAATCCAAAATTACTTGGCATATAAAGAATACATGAAAATTTCAATTCTCATGGGAAAAGACAATCACAAGACACCCATGATAAGACGACACAGATGTTGGAATTATCTGATAAAGACTTTAAAGTAGCTATTATAAAAATGCTTGAACGAGAAATTGCAAACACTTGAAACAAAAGTATCAGCAAAAAATGATACAAAGAGCCAAATAGAAATCTTAGAACTGAAAAATACAATAATCAAAACAGAATCTCACTGGACTCAATAGCATAATGGAAATGACAAAGCAAAGAGTCAATAAACTTTAAGATAAATAGCAATTATCCAATCTGAACGAGATAAAAAATATTAAAATAACAACAATAATAAACAGAGCCTCAGGAACTAGTGGAACAACAACAAAAGGATTAAAAGTCATGTCACCAGAGTCTCAGACAAAGAAGAAAAAGAATGTGGTGCTAAAAAAAAAAATACAGCTGAAGAAACAATAGCTGGAAAGTTCTCAAGTTTAGGAAAGACATAAACTTACAAATTCAAGAAGCTGAATGGGCCAGGGGCAGGGGGTAATGGACAATTATTATTGTTTAATGGATACAGAGTTTCAGTTGGGGAAGAAAAAAAATGTCCTGGAGATGGAGGTGGTAAATGGCTGCACAACAAAGTGAATGTCCTACCACGACAGAACTGTACACTGAAATGTGGCAAAAATGGTAAATTTTGTTATGTATATTCCAGCACAATAAAAAAAAGAGTGAACACCAAACAGGAAAACCCAAAGAAATTCATGCCCACACACATAATCAAACTGCCAAAAACTAAAGATAAAGAAGCCAGTGAAAAAAAGACACATGACCTATAGAGTAAGCATTCAAATGATGGCAGCTTTCTCATCAGAAACCCACAGAAGGCAGGAGGAAATGGCACAACATTTTTTAAGTGCTGAAAGAGAAGAAGTGTCAACTAGAATTGTATATCTAACAAAAATACTCTTCAGGAACGATGATAAATTAAAGACACTTCAGATGAAAGAGAACTAAGGAGAATTCCTACCAGCAGACTGCTCTAAAAGAACTGCTACAGGAAGTTCTTCAGACAAAAGGAAAAAATAATACCAGAAGGAAACAGAATATCAGGAGCAACAGAAACTACAAACATCTGGGTATAAATATAACAGACCATTCTCCTCTTGAGTTCTTTAAAATATGCTTGGCAGATGAAAGCAAAAAATATAACGTTGTCAGGGCCGGCCCGGTGGCGTAGCGGTTAAGTGCATGCACTCCGCTGCGGCGGCCTGGGGTTCAGATCCTGGGTGCGCTGACACACCTTGTCAAGCCATGCTGTGGCAGCGTCCCATATAAAGTAGAGGAAGATGGGCATGGATGTTAGCCCAGGGCCAGTCTTCCTCAGCAAAAAGAGGAGGATTGGCAGATGTTAGCTCAGGGCTGATCTTCCTCACACACACACAAAATATATATATAAAAAATAAAAATAAAAAATATAACATTGTCCGACCAGGTTTTCAATGTATGTACATGTAATATAGACAACTACAGCATAAAGGGGGAGGGTAAGGGGATCTGTATGACAGTAGTTTCTACATTTCAATCGAAGTGGTAAAATATTGATTCCTTGTAGACTGTGAAAAGTTAAGTATGCATTTAATAATCTCTAGAGCAATCATCAAAAAAATTATATAAAGAAATAGTCAAAATTAGAATATATTAAAAAAGAATACTAAAAATGATGCTCAACCCTTAAAAAGGCAGAAAACGGGACACAGAGGAACAGAAAACAGAGGAAACACGTTGACAGTAAGTAATAAAACGGCAGACCTAAATCTAAACATATATATTAATAACTACATTAACATTAAATGGCCTAAATACAACAGTTAAAAGACAAAGATTGTCAGAAAGAACAGAGAAACATGACCGAACTATATACCATTTACAAGAAACTTACTTCATATATGGAACAATGAAAGACCCCAAAGAGCCAAAGGAATCCTGAGAAAAAAGAACAAAGCTGGAGGCATCACACTCCCTGATTTCAAAGTATACTACAAAGCTATAGTAATGAAACAGCATGGCACTGGTAGAAAAACAGACACACAGATCAATGGAACAGAAATGAGAGCCCAGAAGGAGCCAAGTACCTACAATGGAGAAAGGAAAGTCTCTTCAATAAGTCGTGTTGGGAAAACTGGACAGCCACATGCAAAAGAATGAAAGCAGACCACTTTCTTATATCATAACACAAAAGTTAACTGAAAATGGATTAAAGACGTAAACGTAAGACCTGAAACCATAAAACTCCTAGAAGAAAACATAGGCAGTACACTCTTTGACATCAGTCCTAGCAGTATCTTTCTGAATATGTCTCCTAAGGCAAAGGAAACAAAAGAAAAAATAGAAAAATGAGACTACATCAAACTAAAAAGCTTCTGCATGGCAAAAGAAACCATCAACACAACAAAAAGAAAACTGACCAACTGGGAGAAGATATTTGCAAATCATACATCTAACAAGGGGTTAATATCCAAAATATATAAAGAACTCATACAACTCAACAACAAAAAAATAAACAATCTGATTAAAAAATGGGCAGAGGATATGAACAGACCTTTTTCCAGAGAAGATATACAGATGGCCAATAGGCACATGAAAAGATGTTCAACATCACTAATTATTAGGGAAATGCAAATCACACAATGAGGTATCACCTCACACCCATCAGAATGGCTATTATTAAAAAGACAAGAAATAACAAGTGTTGGAGAGGATATGGAAAAAAGGGAACCCTCGCACACTGCTGGTGGGAATGTAAATTGGTACAGCCACGATGGAAAACAGTATGGAGGTTCCTCAAAAAATTAAAAACAGAACTATTATATGATCCAGCTATTCCACTTCTGGGTATTTATCCAAAGAACATGAAAACACTAATTCAAAAAAATGCATGCACCTTTATGTTCATTCCAGTATTACTCATAATAGCCAAGTCTTGGAAACAACCTAAATGCCCATCAGCAGATGGATGGATAAAGATGATGTGGTATGTATATACAATGGAATACTATTCAGCCATAAAAAAGATGAAATCTTGCCATTTGTGACAACACGGATGGACCTTGAGGGTATTATGCTAAGCGAAACAAGTGTGAAGGAGAGCGCCAAATACCATGTAATTTCACTCATATGTGGGAGGTAGAAACAACAATAACAAACACAAAGATACTTAGAATAGATTGGTGGTCACAAGCAGGGAAGAGGGTGGAGAGAGGGCAAAAGGGGAAAGGGGCACATGTGTAGAGTGACACCTGGCAACTAGACTTTTGGTGGTGAACAAGATGTAGTCTATACAGAAGCTGAAATATAATGATGTACACCTGAAATTTATATAATGTTATAAACTAATGTTACCTCAATAAAAAAAAATTTTTTTAAGTGCTTGAATGAACACAAAGTAAAACAAAACAAAAAAAAAACTTCCTTCATTAAGATAGGTTAAAAGTAAAAAGACGGAAAAAGGTACAGCATACAAACATGAATCAAAAGAAAGCTGCAAGAAACGAAAGGTGGTTCAACATAAAAAAACTGATCAAAGTAATATACTACATTAATATACAAAGGGAAAAAACACATCAACATCTCAATTAATGCAGAAAAGACAATGGACAAAATCTAACACCCCTTTTTCACGATAAAAACACTCAGAAAACTAGGTATAGAAGACAACTTTCTCAAAGGATGAAGGGCATTTATGAAAAAAGATTGAAAGGTTTCCCTCTGGGGGGCTGGTCTGGCGGTGTAGTGGTTAAGTTGCACTCCGCTTCGGCAGCCCAGGTTCACAGGTTCAGATCCTGGGTGCGGACCTACACCACTCATAAAACCATGCTGTGGCGGTGACCCACATACAAAAAAAATAGAGGAAGACTGGCAGAGATGTTAGCTCAGGGTCAATCTTCCTCACCAAAAAAAAAAAAAAGGTTCCCTCTAAAATCAGAAATGAGACTGATTGCTCATTTCTATTCTGTTGAATTGCTATTCAACATTGTACTTAAGTTCTAGCCAGAGCAATTAAACAAGAAAATAAATAAATAAAAGGCTATCTCTATTCGCAGATGACATGATCCTACATACAGAAATCCCAAAGAATTCACAGGAAAGCTAATAAAGCTAATAATTCAGCAAAGTAGTAGGATACAAGACCAATGTACAAAAGTCAGTTGTGTTTCTATACATCTTCAATGAATAATCCAAAAAGGGAATTAAGAAAGCAATTCCATTTACAACAGTATCTGAAAGATTAAAATACCTAGGAATACATTTAAATAAGGAGGTTAAATACTTGTATACAGAAAACTATAAAACATTGGTGAAACTAATTAAAGAAGACCTAAATGAATTGAAAGACATCTCATGTTCATAGGTAGAAGACTTAAGATTAAGATATCCATACCACCCAAAGCAATCTAAAGATTCTATGCAATCCCTATCAAAATTCCAAGTCTTTTTTGCAGAAATGGAAAAGCCAATTCTCAAATTTATATGGAATTTCAAGGGGCACCAAATAGCCAAAATAATCTAGAAAAGAAAACACAAAGTTGGAGGACTCAAACTTTCCAATTTCAAAACTTATTACAAAGCTACAATACTCCAGACAGTGTAGTACTGGCATAAGGATATACATACAGACCAATGGAATTAAATAGAGCACCTAGAAATTAACCCTCACATACATAGTTAAATGATTTTTGACAAGGGTGTCAAGACCATTCAACGTGAAAAGGACAGTCATTTTAACCTTGTTGTTGTTGAGGAAGATTCGCCCTGAGCTAACATCTGTTGCCAATCTTCCCCTTTTATTGCTTGCAGAAGATTCGTCCTGAGCTAACATTCATGCCAATCTTCCTCTACTTTGTATGTGGGTCACTGCCACAGTATGGCTGACAAGTGGTATAGGTCCCGTCCAGGATCCAAACCCCGGAACCAGGGCCGCCAAAGCAGAATGTGCCAAACTTAACCACTACACCATGGGGCCAGCCCCCATTTTAACCATTTTTAAGTGTACCATTCAGTGGCATTAAGTACATTCACAATGTTGTGCAACCAAAGAAAAGCCCTGCACCTGATGGCTTCACTGGTGAATTTTACCAAACATTTAAAGAACTAACACTAATCCTTCTCAAATTCTTCCAAAAAATTGAAGAGGAGGGCATACTTCCTAATTCATTCTATGATGCCAGCATTGCCTTATACCAAAGCCAGATAAAGGCACTCTAAGAAAACTAGAAACCAATATCCCTTATGAACATTGATGCAAAAATCCTAGCAAACCAAATTCAGCAGCAAATTAAAAGGATTATACACCATGATCAAGTGGAATTTATTCCTAGAATGTAAGGATGGTTCAACATACAAAAATTGATCAATATAATATACCACGTTAACAGAATGAAGGAAAAAAAAAACCACATGATCATCTCAATTGATAGAGAAAAAGTATTTGACAAAATTTAACACCTTTTTATGATAAAAACAAAATTCAACAAACCAGAAATAGAAGGAATCTACCTCAACGTAATAAAGGCCATACGAAAAACCCAAAACCAACATCATACTCAATGTTAAAGAGTGAAAGCTTTTCTCTAAGATCTGGAACAAGATAAGGATGTCTGCTTTTGCCACTTCTATTCAAAGTAGTATTGGAAGTTATAGCCAGAGTAATTAGGTAAGAAAAATAAATAAAAGGCATTCGGATTAGAAAAGAAGTAAAACTATCTGCTTGCAGATTGCATGATCTCATATGTAGAAAACCCTAAAGATGCCACAAAAACATTGTTAGAACTAACAGATGAATTTAACAAAGTAGAAGGACATAACTCTACTTTTAAAGGGTGAAATGTCTGCACATTTTTCCTCTTAATTTTTTCCAATTTCCAGGCATAAAGCTCTTGGTTTATATTTCTGTATCCTCCACAAGGCCTATCTCACTGCTAGCCCAATAAATATTTGCTGATTGAACAACACATTCTTTTTTTCAGTTTTTTTTTTTTTTTTGAGGAAGATCAGCCCTGTGCTAACATCTGTTGCCAATATTCCTCTTTTTCCTTTTTTTGCCCCAAAGCCCCAGTACATAGTTGTGTGTCATAGTTGTAGCATTGTAGCTCTTCTATGTGGGACGCCACCTCAGCATGGCTTGACGAGCGGTGAGTAGGTTCTCACCCAGGATCCAAACTGGCAAACCTCGGGGCCACCAAAGCGGAACGTGAGAACTTCAGGGCCGCTATGCCACCAGGCCGGCCCCAAACAACATTCTTAAAAGGCAATGAACAAAGCCATTCATTCATGAATGCTCTTCCATTTCCTGTGCTAAATATCTAAATTTTACACTGAATTCATTCTAAAGGTTTTTAATGTTTCTGTTAAGATTATGAATTGAGTTCTTAATGTTCAAAGAATTCAACTATATTTCTATTTTATTTCCCAAGATCTTCAAACAGCACATCAAATCCAAATAGCTATCTACTTTTATTATCTGGTTATCAAGATGAAGCCAAACAGCCTCTCTTTATTGCACATTTTCCCTTTAAAAATGCTAGTTAATCAATGCCTAGTCTAATATACTAGTACACCCCAATTTCGATCATCCTTTTATTAACACTTTAATGCAATTTTTAATAATTAGCTATCAAAGGGCCGGCCCGGTGGCTTAGCGGTAAAGTGCGCGTGCTCCGCTGCTGGCAGCCCAGGTTCGGATCCTGGGCGCACACCGACGCACCGCTTCTCCAGCCATGCTGAGGCCACGTCCCACATACAGCAATTAGAAGGATGTGCAGCTATGACATACAACTATCTACTGGGGCTTTGGGGGGAAAATAAATAAATAAATAAAATTTAAAAAAATAATAAAAAAAATAATTAGCTATGGAAACTACTTTTTCCCAGATACCAGATTTTATTCATTTTGGAAGAACTACCACTTTTTTTTTTTAAAAAAACCAATAAAGTATACAATGTGATTCTCAATAAGAATGTTTAAGAAACTCCTGCAGGGCTTTTCAAACTGAACATGCTACAGAAGCCCACCTCCTTGATACTCATTGCCTTAGTGAGCTTCTTGACAGCGGCAACAACATAAAAGGAAGCATCTTAGCCCTCAAATATATTGCAGCAGGACAAAAGTTCAGAACTAACGGTAACTAAAATTAAAATGTAAAGCTTAGATACATGTTCTCAAGTGTTTGGTCACCAAATAAGTATGCTATTTCTTTCTACTTAATTATCTGTTATTCTAATTCAGCATTCAATAATTCTGAATTAAATTCACTCTAAAATCAAACTTAGTACCTTAATTTGGTACATATTAATAGATATTAAAATGTATTTAAGTTTGATTATAGTTTAATATGCCATCTTAAAACAAAATGAAGGTTGATAAAAGTTTTAAACAGGCATTCCATTAATTCCATGGATTCCGGTTTGTGCTAAAAGACACAGGAATACTTAACTATGCCAAGGGAGGTAAAATGCTTAGGTTATTGGAGTTGAAAAAGAAACTACTGTTATTACCTGTTGAACAGCTAGTGTACTGTCCATTTCATCAAAGGATTCATCAGGCCAATTATAGAAATCCTATAAAAAAAATTCATAGTTAAAGCACATACAAAGTTACAAAGAAGATGTAATACTATTAACTTAAATTCTTAATAAATATCCAAAGTTACACTAGAGGAAAAGAAAAACTCTCATAATGTAAACAATGTTATTATTAATGAATAAAGGAATTTTATTCAATGCTTGTAAAGGAACACCAAGATTTTATTTAATTGAACTACAAGTTACATATTTTTTCAACCACAAATCCCTCAAATATGGCTCCCATATTTCATGTATTACTTGAGGAGATAAGTCTATCACTTTTTCGTTTATGGTGGTTAAATATCTCTCAAAAAGTTACACTGAAAAAAAGTCTCCAGGCACCAAAAAACTGAATCAGTTTTTACCTAAAAAGAATAGCCAGTGTTAGTAGTAGTAGTGGTAGCAATAATAGTAGTTATTGCTCCGTGTTATTGTAGACAGATATTATAAATTATTATTCTAATTCCAAATAGTGTTTTAAATTTCTAAATAGAAATATGAGCTCCATCAAAAAGCGGTAATACAAATCGAACAGTCCTCTTTTAAGGGGGATATTTTTGTGGATCCCCTTGCACTGGTTCTGAATTCTTCTATAGATAATTCAGTTCATAGACACTCCCTTAAGTGATTAAGAACCTTCTCATCTGACTGATTTTTCAGCAAAGTTTACCTATATATCCTTAGTAGGCAGCACAATGCCTAACACATAGTAGGTGCTCAATAAATGTCTCTGGATGGGGGGAAGTAGTAGTAAACCAATGATCTACAATCCTATATCAATTAACATAGATAAGTCTCCAAATACCTTGAGCAAAAATTGGAGCAAACTGAGAATACAGTGTATGCTACCATATGAATAAAAATTTAAGAAAGTGCAAAGCATACTTAAGAATATAATGCATATATAGTAAAAGTATAAGGAAAAGAAAAGGAATGATAATACTACCATTATTGGTTGAGAGGAATGAGCAGAAGACAGAAGAATGTGATACAGAGGGATTCAACTATATTAGTAATGTCTTAGTTCTGAAGGTAGCTGACGACTATACCCTTTTAAGTGTCATAAATATTTCCTATCTTTTTTTTGTAGTTGCCCCATCTGAATGAAAATGAACTTTAGTTTAAAATGTCAAGAAATAAAAACAACTTTCTGGAAATCGTTCCAGGAAATATTATTAAGGAGTAGTTTTTAAATTCTTACTACATGATTTATACTGAAGTAAATTCTATTGATACGCTTTGCCTACTCTGTCCTTTAAAAAAATTTAGTTTTCAGAATACTTTGTTTTAAAAATATTAGAAAACACACATAATCATATACAGAAAAGATGTAAAAAAGTTAACTGGGAATTAAATGTTCTGCCTCATCATAATTGTGATATATTTTAAACACTTACAAGAGGAATCAAAAACCCAGCTCAAAGAATGTTCGCGGGGGCCAGCCCCGTGGCGTAGCAGTTAAGTGCACGCTCCGCTGCTGGTGGCCCGGGTTTGGATCCCGGGCCCGCACTGACGCACCGCTTGTCAAGCCATGCTGTGGCGGCATCCCATATAAAGTGGAGGAAGATGGGCACGGATGTTAGCCCAGGGCCAATCTTCCTCAGCAAAAAGAGGAGGATTGGCATGGATGTTAGCTCAGGGCTAATCTTCCTCACAAAAAAGAAAAAAACAAAGAATGTTCTCATCTAATTCAGTCAATAAACATTCATGGAAAACCAACTATGTGCCTATATCCCATAACATAACCAATTAAAAAAAAAGTAAGGGGCTGGCCAGTGGCGTAGCAGTTAAGTGCACGCGTTCTGCTTCGGTGTCCCAGGGTTCACAGGTTCGGATCCCGGGTGCACACCGTCGCAGCGCTTGACAAGCCATGCTGTGGCGGCGTCCCATATAAAGCAGAGGAAGATGGGCAGGGATGCTAGCCCAGGGCCAATCTTCCTCAGCAAAAAGAGGATTGGCATTGGATGTTAGCTCAGGGCTAATCTTCCTCACCAAAAAAAAAAAAAAAAAAAAGTAGGAGGATACTCCACCTCCTCTATTATAGTTCTAAATAAATCATTTTAGAATAGACCCATTTCGGGCCGGCCCTGTGGCTTAGCGGTTAAGTGCGCGCGCTCCGCTGCTGGCAGCCCAGGTTCGGATCCCAGGCGCGCACCAACGCACCACTTCTCCGGCCATGCTGAGGCCGCGTCCCACATACAGCAACTAGAAGGATGTGCAGCTATGACATACAACTATCTACTGGGGCTTTGGGGGGAAATAAATAAATAAATAAATAGAATAGACCCATTTCATTCAAGGAAATTAGTGTGACAGACAAGAGATAAGACAGAATGCTTCTTACGCTCTTTTTTTAATCTTAACCTTTTCTGTTACATTTTATTTCAAAACCTTGATCTGTGACAATATGGAAACAAGCAAAGGGGCTTTCTTATATGTGACTTACTCAAAACAACAGGGCAAACAGATGTTACAATATTAATTTAAAATATATTATTTCCTAACCTTTCAAAATTAAGAACTTTTGAGTAAATAAAAACAGATGACGATTCTCAGAATCTGAGTACAAAAGTCCACCTCTGAATATAAAAATATGAAAATTGATCACTTAAGGAAAGAATCAGAAATAATGTTTCCACAGAATAATAAGTATAGGTATCTCAGAAAAGAGTATTTTTACAAAGAAAGTAAGTTTGGAAAAGGTCAAAATAAAGCATAAATAATATATAAATTCCCAATAGTATGATCACAAAACTGGCAGCAGAGCTTAATGTGACTCTATAATAAGACCTGTAACTATATTCTCTAAAATTCAGCACTAGAAGCAAGTTGTTGAAGAGAAGAGGTCACCAGCGAACTAAGAATCCGGAGACTATGTAACCTTGAGCAAATGCAGTTGCTTCTCTGGGCTTCAGTTTCCTTCTTTTTAACATGGATCTGGAAAGGCGTCTGGATCTAAAAGATCCCTTTGAAAGGACTCCCTTTCCAAAATTCTGTGCAAGATATTAAAAACCATTCTCTGGCATACTGTCATAGCTCCCATGGTTTTGTTTTTTTCACTTTTTCTTTAAAATGATATTTTAACACATCTTTTCTGATTTTAGAGCATCTACTCAACAGCAAGCCATTTCAGCTGGCAGATTAATCAGATCAAGTCTAAATGCCTATTTGATTTTTTTATGAAGGTGAGGCATCCCTTTGGATTTTGCAAATCCAAAGAACCAATACCTAAACAAGCACCAATTCACCCCAAATACTGCCCCACTAAAAGGTGATGAAATTATAATCACTTCATTTACCGCCTACGCTTCACACATAACAAGGAAATTCACAAGGAATGACAGCTAACAAGTCGCAACCTGATGTTGGAAACTCGCTGGACCAGAGAACAGCTGCAGCGAGAAGTGGTCAAAGGCAAACAGCAGGAGGAGGAGGATAAAGTAAACTATCGCCACCCGGATCCGGCTAGACAAGCCGGATGGCAGAAGCCGGGCAGGTAGTCACAAGCCAGGTAGGAAGTGGAAGCCAGGACGAGGTGGGCTGTGTGCAGCCCCTCCCACTCGGAGCCCCGACCCTCACACCTTCGGGTCTCCACCTGCCGGCCGCGCCCCTCCGACTTGGGTCCGCTGGAGGTCAGGCGAGAGGCGAGAACAAGCGGCCGCCGCGGACAGGCTCCCAGCCCCGGGCCTCGGCGGTCGCCGCCCGCAGCCCCCACCCGCCCCGCACGCCCACCCTCAAGTCTGGGCTCCGCAGGCCTCGCGGGCTGCCGCCGCCGCCGCCTCCGCCAGGCTGAGGGGCTCCCGCTCCGGAAGAGCAGGCCGGGCACCAGGGCCCCCGCCCGCCTGCCGCCCCGGCCCACCCTCCTCTCGGGGGCGGCCAGCGTCCAGGTGCGGCGCGGCACGGCGCCGAGAGGGCCCCGCGGTAAACGTGCAGAGACGGTACCTGAGCCTTGGTGCCCGGCCTGTTCCGCCTCAGCACTGCCGTCCCCTCCGCCATGACCATAGTGCCAGAGTCTGGGCGGCTGGAGTCGGTACCCGGATGTAGGCACGGCGGCCTGCGCGGGGGGCGGGGCGGAGCCGCACTCTGGGTCGGGGCGCCAGGGAGGGGCGGCGGCTGACGGAACAACCGTAGCCCGCGCGAGGCAGGGCGGGAGGACTGGGAGGAGTCGGGGGAAAGGCCAACTGGCGGAGGGAGGGGGACGAGAGAAGGAGCCGTTGACTACGCCCGGGCGGCGACGTGGAGGTGGGGAGGGACGGGTCGGCTGGGGCGAGAGTGGCTTCCGGAGAGGCCGCAGTCCAGCGCAGAGGGCCGCTGTCGGAGTGTGCGAGGTCTGCGTACGCGTTGGTGCATCTCCTAGTGTTTACGTTAGTGACGCTGGAAGGACAGAGCTTGCACAATGGCGACTGTTTCAGTAAACCCTTGTGCAAGCAAATACCTAGAGAAGCGTAGTTCTGTCCCGAGATCCGCCTAGGCGTGCAACGTGGGAAACAGGCCAGCAGTCTGGAAAAAATTCCACAGGCCCTGCATGAAATCGACCCAATCTCAAATCAGACTGCAGCTTAGAGCGTCAAATGATATTACCACCATCCGCGGACTTCAAAGCCAAGGACCTTTTCCATGACAAGTTTGTTTGCGTAGATAAAAGACCCAAATGCCCATTGTCTGAGATAGAGTGGACAGACACCTGGGATTGTGCGTCAGGCAGACAAAATTAGCTCGTAATTTTTGCAAGTCAGAAGCACGAGGAGAAAATGAATGCCCCTTGATAAATGATGGGAGTTGTACATCTTATAGGATTCCAAATTTCCCTTGTTGCAAGTTTTAAGTGTTCTCGTAAGTCATGAAATCAGGGCAGTTTTGGCAAACTTTTTTTTGTTTCCTGCTTAGAAACCTTAAATCTTTGATCTTAAATGAAGGAGGACTTAGGATACCAGATGGGAAGACAGTTCAAAGGGTAAAGAGTGTATACAGTAGGGTGATTTCCAAGAGAAGAAAACTTCAGATATCCCATCAATACACCCTAAATATATTGAGAATGCTGAGAGGAGAGCTACGTCGCAGATGGAAGTGAGGAGTGGAGGAGAGGATGGTTAAATTGAGTGGGTGCAAAGCTGAATAATGGTCAGTTACCTGGAACTTTGCTTAAAGGGGGTTGGCAACAGAAAGTTGGTTTGCCTTTAAGTAAGATCTCTTCTTTCTGGAAGATGTATAGACTGGTAATTTTGCAAGAGCAAGGATCTAATTCTTAATTCCATCACTTAATTCCATACCTCCTAGATATCAAAAGAATTTTCATTCAACATATTCATTCATTTCATTCAAAATATTTTTAAGCTCTACTATGTGTTCCTTCACTGAAGTACAAGTATGAAAAGGCTCAGTCTTTAACCATAAGTTGCTTGCAGTCTAGCAACTTAGAGTCTGGAGACAGACGTGCAAATCACCAATTCTCTTGTTAAATATAGTGAGAATTGGGCCAGCCCTGGTGGCCTTGTGGTTAAGTTTGGCACACTCTGCTTCCATGCCCTAGTTCAGTTCCCGGGCGTGGACCTACACCACTCGTCTGTCAGTGGCCATGCTCTGGCAGCGGCTCACATACAAAAAGAGGAAGATTGGCGGCAGATGTTAGATCAGGGTGAATCTTCCTCAGCAAAAAAAAAAAAAGTATATAGTGAGAATCTAAGACAAGCAGCACCCAAATGTTGCCTCCCCAAGAGAGACATGGGGTGGGTCTCTGGGGAGCAGAGTCCTAAGTATGCCTCTTGGTCTGTGGACAATTCCACCTCACTTTAAGGATTAAGTTAAAATTTCCCAGATTGTGTAGTAGTGTCCCTGAGCTGTAAATACCAGTTACCTATAGTTGAAGGGGCTCATCTTAATGTTCTCTTAAGTCCAGCTTTGTTATACTGTCTCAGCCCATCTGAAAAAAAAAACAAGAGAAAAAGTGAATAAGTAGGTGTCAAATTCAGGAACAAAATACACATTCATCTCTTTGAAAAGTCCAATAAAGTTGCATTGTGATGTCGACTCTGGCCTTGTTCCCAGGAAGAACTTTGTTCTTTTGGGTTGAAATGTTTCCAGCTCATAACTTTCACATTTAAATTCCTCCATCAGTCTGCATATTATGATCTCCAAACAAAAACAATTTTATAACCAGGGTTAACTGGGGGGAGAGGGGAGGAAAAAAAAAAGAGCATGATCAGTAATAACAGTTATATGAAAAATGGATTACTTGAATATTTTGGTTAAAGAAGGAGTAGTTATTTTAAAGGCAATATGGACAAATGGAAATAACTCTGGGCTGGGATTCAGAAAATCTGGATTCTCTTGCCTGAATAAGCAAGAGTTTGAACAAGCTATCCAACAAAAGTTTCTTTATTTGCAATGAAAGTAGCGCAGAGCAGTTCTTTCCCTCTACCTCATAGAGTATGAAAGCAAGTATAAAAGTAAATATTCCTGGGACGGCCCCGTGGCTTAGTGGTTAAGTGCACGCGCTCTGCTGCTAGCAGCCCGGGTTCGGATCCCGGGCGCGCACTGACACACCGCTTCTCCGGCCATGCTGAGGCCGCATCCCACATACAGCAACTAGAAGGATGTGCAGCTGTGACATACAACTATCTACTGGGGCTTTAGGGGGAAAAAATAAATAAATTAAAAAAAAAACTCATTTAAAAAAGTAAATATTCCTGGAAGTCTCTTAAACCTTTAGAAGAAAATATTTTATAAATCCAAAATATCACAAGTAATTTCAAAAATATCTATCCAGTATGAAATTCTCTTTGGGGAATTTTAAAATCCAAGTAAAATAGTGAATGCCCATCATGTAAGGCACTGGGCACGTGCTGAGAAACATGAATATGACATATTAGCTCCTTTCCTCAAAGAGCTTAAAAATGAGAAAGGGGGATATGTAGGTTACTACACTACAAAGCAAAGTGTCTGAAATGTTGAAGCAGCCCCTGTTGGTTACCTACTTGCTATCCATTCCCTTTCACTCATGTTCTTTGCAGACAGACTTTGATCTGGTATCCGTCTTTTCCTATATGACCAGGGAAAGGTAAATCATCTCTACCTGAAGGATAAATTCCAATTGGCCTAAGCCAATATTTAAAGGGTAAGTGCGTGACTCCATTTTAGCCTAAAAAGATATGAAAGGATATCTGATGGAGCTCTTTGGGGAAAAGTTTTCTTGCTCTTGAGGAGATACCAAAAGAGATGGTACCTTTCTTCTGCCTGAACATTGCCAAGTCTGGGACTGCATCAACAATCTTGGCTTGAAGGAAGCCAACCTAAGGGCAGAGCTGACATAATGAATGATCCATGAAGTAGTTGAAATGAGCCTTAAAGTTTGGGTAGCATTTATATGTGGAGATGCAGGAGATTTTGTTCCAGGCCAAGCAAAGGGGAGCATAGTAGTTGAATAAATTAGTGCCTGTATATGGTTTTATATATTTTCAACATATTATTTGAAAATTATTTTCTCTTTATGAAAGTTGTTGTAAACAAAATTTTTTGGATTTATAGAGTTCAAACTTAGACAACTTTGATCACAGCTAAATGAGATACTAAATTCCCATGGCACTTCATTTTTCTCTCTAGAATTCTAGAATATTTGACCAAATTGGTGACTGTGGTAGCCAGCTGCCAAGATGGCCCCCAATGATTATTATGTCCTGGCATTTACACCTTTGTATGCTACTCTCTCAAATTGAATGGGGCTGACCTGTATAACCAATCGGATACTGAGAGAATGATGTTGTGTGACTTCTGATGTTAGGTCATAGAAGACATTATGGTTTCTGCTTTGCTCTCTTAGCTCACCTGCCCTGGGTGAGAAAGCTGCCATGTGTGAGGACACTCAAGCAGCCTTATGAAGGGTCCAGGTGGTGAGGAACTGAGGCTCTCACCGAAAGCAAGCTTCAACTTGCCAGGATATGAGTGAACCATCTTAAAAGTATAACTTCCAGCCCCAGTCAAGCCTTCGGATGATGGCCACCTCATGAAACACCCCCAAACTATGACCAACCAAATAAGCTGCTCCCAAATTTCTGACCTACAGATGCTGTGTGAGATGTTTATTGTTGTTTTAAGCCACTAAGTTTGTGGTGATTTGTTATGCAGCAATAGATAACTAATACAGTATTTCCTCAACTTTCAGGAAGGGAAGATGTGATCAGAAGAGACAAGTCACAACAGACTATTATCATTTTCTCTTTTCAGTAGGGCACCTAATGTCCCTCATGAAGTTAGCAGCATTTTCTATCTTTATTTTATTTATTTACTTATGTAATTAATTGATTATATTTTTTTGGCTGAGGAAGATTCACCCTGAGCTAACATCTGCTCCTAATCTTCCTCTTTTTTGTATGTGAGCTGCCACCACAGCATGGCCACTGACAGACAAGAGGTGTAGGTCCACACTTGGGAACTGAATCCAGGCCACTGAAGTGCAGTGTGCCAGACTTAACCACTAGGCCACTGGGGCTGGCCCTCCTTTTTCTTGACACTAATCTTTAAAATTATGCTATAACTTAGTTGTTTACTTTGGCCTCCCCCATCTTACTCATCCCTATATCTCCAGTGCTTAGAACACAATGCCTGGCACATATTCAAAAAAATGAATGACTTAAAAATACTAGAAGAGGGCCAGCCCCGTGGCTTAGCGGTTGAGTGCATGCACTCTGCTACTGGCCCCCCGGTTCGGATCCCGGACGCGCACTGACGCACCGCTTCTCCGGCCATGCTGAGGCTGTGTCCCACATACAGCAACTAGAAGGATGTGCAGCTATGACATACAACTATCTACTGGGACTTTGGGGGGAAAATAAATAAATAAATAAAAATTAAAAAAAAAAATTCTAGAACAAACTGGCCTTTTTGAACTGACACTCAAGCCAGATAAGTAAGTACCCACTGTTTTTTCCCAGTCAGGTCTCCAGGCTAAATGAGACTGAAACAGCATTTTGCAAGACTTGGGCAAAGTTTTAACATGTCTTTTTTGTGTGTGTGAGGAAGATCACCCCTGAGCTAACATCTGCCAATCCTCCTCTTTCTGCTGAGGAAGACTGGCCCTGGGCTAACATCCATGACCATCCTCCTTCACTTTATATGGGACGCCGCCACAGCATGGCTTGACAAGCAGTGCATTGGTGCGCGCCCGGGATCCGGGCCGTGAACCCCGGGGCCGCCGCAGCTGAGCGCACGCACTTAACCGCTTGCACCACCGGGCCGGCCCCTAAGTTTTAACATGTCTTAAAGAACTAGGCTTAATCTGTAAGAGGGAAGGGAAGTTAGATCCATTCCTTATCTCTTATAATAGGAAAATCTCCAGATAAAGCCAAGATTGAAATATTAAAAAAAAAAAACTATAAAAATACCTAAAGAAACCAAGGACGGACCTTTAAGAATTGGAGTAGAGGGCTGGCCCTGTGGCTTAGCGGTCAAGTGCACGCGCTCCGCTGCTGGCGGCCTGGGTTGGGATCCCGGGCGCGCACCAACGCATCGCTTCTCCGGCCATACTGAGGCCACGTCCCACATACAGCAACTAGAAGGATGTGCAACTATGACATACAACTATTGGGGCTTTGGGGGGGAAAAAAAAAGGAGGAGGATTGGCAATAGATGTTAGCTCAGAGCCGGTCTTCCTCAGCAAAAAAACAGGAGGATTAGCATGGATGTTAGCTCAGGGCTGATCTTCCTCACAAAAAAAAAAAAAAAAAAAAAGAATTGGAGAAGAGTTTTCAGGGTTTGGCATAATACCCAGAAGCCATAATGAAAAACATTTATTAATTCAATTACACCAAAATGACTTACTGCAAGTTCAAAGCATAAACAAAATCAAAGCCAAAATGACAAACTGCAGGAAAAAACTTATCACAAAGAACCAATTTCCCTAATAAATAAAGATGTCACACAAATGGCCAATCACCCAGTAGAAAAAGGAGCAGCAGATATTAACAGTCAATAGGAACAGTCAGTTAACAGTAAAGAAAATAGAGATGGTTCTTAAACACGTAAGATGTTCACCCTCATTCATGATTAAATTATCAGATTTGCAAAACAAAAACTTTATAACATCCTGTACTATTGAGGGTGGGAAGAAATCAGCAGTCTCATACATTGCTGGTAGGACTGTTGATAGAACTTCTATGAAGGGCAACTGGGAGATAAATATATATGTGTGTTTGTGCACATATGATTAAAATCCACATACCCTTTGACATAGCAACTAAATGTCTAGGATTTTATCTCACAGATATGCTTCTCCACATTTGCAAAATAATTTATGCAAAAATTTTATTCATTACAGAAGTGTTTCTAATAGCATAAGATTAGAACTTAAATATCCATCAATGGGCAATGCTTAAATAAATTATAGTTCATCCATATTATGGAACATTATACAGCTATAAAGAGAATGAAAAGTTCTTTATGTACTTTATAGATTAATTCCAGAGAGAAAGTGTTACTATGAAAAAAGCAAGGTGCCAAATGGTGTGTACAGAATGTTATTTTATTTTTTTAAAGGAAAAATGAATGTTATTTACATAAAATTCATATGTATACACACACGCACATACATACACATGCACACAAATATGTATGTATACATAAAACATCGCTGCAAGGAAGCATATAAACTGGAACACTGCTTGCCTCCAGGGATGGAACTGTGTGGCTGGGGCACAGGGATGGGAAGGACTCTTTTCAGTGTATATTTTTTATCTTTTCAGTGTATATCCTTTTGAATTTTTAACTACACACGTTATCTATTTTTTTTTTTTTTAAGATTTTATTTATTTTTTCCCCCCAAAGCCCCAGTAGACAGTTGTATGTCACAGCTGCACATCCCTCCAGTTGCTGTATGTGGGACTCGGCCCCAGGATGAACGGAGAAGTGGTGCCTCGGTGCGCACCCGGGATCCGAACCCGGGCCACCAGCATCGGAGCGCGTGCACTTAACCACCAAGCCACGGGGCCAGCCCTCACGTTATCTATTTTTAAATAAAATTAAAGTTTAAGAAAAAAACAACAGGCTTGACTCAAAATGTTACTGGACATCTAGTGCCCTCCATTTACAGTTAATTCTTAAGAGGGGTTAGGTGATTTGCCAAATGTCACAAAACTAGCATGTAAGCAACATGGGATCAGAGCCTAGGTTTGATTGGGCTCTCTCAGGTTGCTTAAGTGTAAAATATTCAAATACCCTTCACATAGATAAATCAAAAGTTCAAAACTCCATTTTGGTGTGGGTGCAGTGAAAACAGCAATTAACTTGCTGGAAGAAGCATGACTTGGTATCACTCTGGGGAGCAACCTGGAAGTCTCCTTACTGAAAAGCTTAAACATGCTCACAGCCAGGTAAGCACATTGTTCAGAGCAGAGGGAAGACTTCTTATCAGGTATCAAGCTTAAATATAAAAATTTATATTTATATTGAAAACAATATGGGAATAGAGAAATCAATGAAATAGATTATAAAACCCAGGAATAGACGTATTTAAAAATTTAACATATGATAAAAGTGACATCTCAAATTTCAGGGAAGGGGAGTGGTGGTGGGGAAGAATGGATAATCAAATCAAGTTGACCCAACAAGCTAATCATTGGCTAAAAAAAAACAATCAGACACATACACCATACACTAAAATAAAGTATGGAGCAATTAATTACTTAAATGTCAAAAGAAAAATGTACTTGAAGATTTGACTAGCTATGAAAAAAAACTGCACATTAAATTAGGACACAAATGTCACAAGTTAGTACCTCTAATATATAAATGATCCACGTTGGTGGGAATGCAAAATGGTGCGGCCACTATGGAAGACAGTATGGAGGTTCCTCAAAAAATTAAAAATAGAACCACCATAGTGCTATCCAGCAATCCCACTTCTGGGTATTTATCCAAAAGACTTGAAATCTGAATCTCAAAAAGATATTACATGCATGTGTTAATTGCAGCACTATTCACAATAGCCAAGATATGGAAACAACCTAAATGTCCATCTACCAGATGAATGGATAAAGAAAATGCAGTATAAATACAATGGAATATTATTCAGCCTTAAAAAAGAAGGAAATACTGCAATGTGACAACATGGATGAACCTTGAGAACATTATGCTATGTAAAATAAGCCAATCATAGAAGGACAAATACTGTGATTCCACTTATATGAGATATCTAAAATAGTCAAACTCACAGAAGCAGTAAGTAGAATGGTGGTTGCCAGGGTCTATGGAGACGGGGAAATGGGCAGTTGCTAATCAATGGGCATAAAGTTTCAGTTAAGATGAAAAACTTCTCGAGATCTACTGTACAACATTGTGCCTACAGTTAACAATACTCTATTGTACACTTTAAAATCTTTTAAGAGGGTAGATCTCATGCTAAGTTTCTTGCCAAAACGAAAGGAAAATAAAAACAAATCTTATTGCCAATTTTTAAAATAAGAACTTTTTGTAAAGCATACACTTCCTGAAACAATACAAAGAAAAAATCATAATGTTAACAAGGATAATACTTGTACAACAGAATAGCTCCCTGGTA